>NC_057807.1:342467753-342609262 GCF_018294505.1 Triticum aestivum | reverse complement strand
TGTGCATGGACAGACCGGCCCGGAGGCCCGAGCCCGAAAGTCTGAAATGGTTACAAATAGATATTTTATTTGAATATAATATATTGATATAATATTCTAAATATGATTAATTTAATTAAAAAAAAAATTGTTCATGTGTTTTGGGTCAGGCCGGGCTTGGGCTTAGGATGTTGACTCCGGGCTTTGTCAAGCCCAGCCTGAACCTTGCCCGGTCCGGAGGATGGTTAGATGGTGGTTAGAGTACTAGACTTATTATGTGTGGTTGTATTTTGCTAGCTCTTTTTTTGTGTGGAGATCTTATGGAGGTTCCTAAACCACCGAACGGCCGTTACCGACACGAGAACGACCTGCCTCTATGTCATTGTCGTCACTTTCCTACTGGAGTTGGCTTGACCTTGTCGATGGCAGTCGACAAGTCTTCTTAGATGTGTCCCTAAGGACCAACACCCTGGAATCGCAGTCGTCACCATCGTCATTGAACCCTTGAATAGATCTGAAGCATTTGACACCAAATCTCGCCATCGAGCACGCACAACGAGAAATCTTAACCTTGTCTCCCCAAAGACTCGGGGAGGATCGGAGCTCGACAGACAATCTAGAAGAAGAAGCACCGCCATCCGTAGAGCCAGAGCTAAAAAAAATCTAACCTAAACTACTACCCGGAGCGGAGGCACGGAGATTCCCCTCCCCGCCACCAGCCAACAGAGCAATATGCAGAGGGAAGGTGAATCCACAAGCTTGTCGGAGAAGCCTGGAGACGAGAGTTCGCCCTAGTTGTTGACGCGGTTGGAAGGGAAACTTTTTCAAATTTGAGTTGTTATTGCCAGAAGAATATGAGGTGCTTGTGTAACTATTAATTTAACCCTTCGTCTGGTGCTCATAAAAATAGAGTGTATGTATGTGTCTTTGTCAGAATGAATGTACATACATTTTTATAAGCAGTTATGTCTGTATTTTATTTCTAAGAAAAGAACAATGCTACTTCCCAGACGCAGGGTAGGGAACGTAAAAACAGTATCGGTGCAGACCACTAACTCCTTCTTCTAATGTGGGCGCTTAATGTGGGCTCAAGACATCGATTCTGGTCTTTTCACCTGGTACCAGGTCAAAACTAGGGAAAATACTAGCGTCGGAGCAAAACGAGTCGTCAGACGCCTCATCCCTTTTTCTCTCACACACCAAAATCGCTGGTGACGAATGCTATCGTAGATGCCAGAGAAAAACCCAGGATTTATACTAATACGAGCACGTGCCTTGGGGAAGCAGATGCTTATGATTTTCTTTCATATTTTTCTAAAAATCGCTAGGAATGTACGGATAGATGTTAGCGTTGGAGGAAGGGACTACTACACAGATGCTACGTAGAAATTCTTTATGGACCCCAATATCCAGGGAATGTCAGATTTTTAGGGCTCCTAGTAAAAGCCCTCAAAGCCATCGGATAACGGTCAAACATATGGCAATTTCTCTGTGCAGCGTACCAATTTTTGTGCCATTTTTTTTTCTACATGACAAGTTTCAGCTTCGATCACGGCAATTTACTTAGGATGCTAATGGCAAGTTTGAAGCGTCCGCTGGAAAAAGACGCTCCCAGAGAACGTTCACCCGATAACGCTTCCCTTATTTATTACTAGTAACTTGTAATAATGCCTATATCCCTAGGCGAAAGAGGAAGTAGCTCACTAGGAGTCCCTCACTCCTAAACAAGGGAAAATTCTATTTCCTTTATTGCTCAAGCGCCTAAACAAGCGCTCAGCGTCGAAGATGGCCTTAGTATGTTCCAAGAGCACCCGAAATGCAGCGAGACAAGACATCAGTTGTATTGATGGTACTTTTTTTTTACGTTGTTGTATCCATAGTACTAGCACAGTAGCTTTTTAAGGCATTGTACGATGCAAGGTGCTTAGAGAAATAAACCAGGCTTTCCTAAGCACCGGTGTTTATTTGTACAGGATAGATGCTTAACTAAGCGTCTCTCCTGTAGAAATAGGCATCGCTGCTTCAGAAAAACTCGGTTTATTTTTCGAAGCACCTCCCTTTGTACAAGGCCTAAGAGCGTGTGCGCCTCGAGAGAAAAGAACGGGGAAGGTGTGGTGTCGTGGAGGAAAGGAGACCGCCCACCATCTAGTTGACGGCTGAAGAGGCCGCACAAATCAGGACACTGTTTCTCGCTCCTAGGCCAACAGCAGTAGAGCCGCAGTGTAAGCAAACTGCGAAGCACAACATTCCATTGGTGCCACTCTTTTCACACATTTCGAGCTTCTTTGTTGGAGCCAAGGAATTTCACGAAAATCAGTTCGTTTCCCACGGCGTACAAACTTACAAAGGTTCATGCGTTGCAGACGGTGCCTATCTGTCTAATCCCCGTTGCAGAATGTAAACCGGTTCATGGGACAAGGACAATCTTCACAACACAATTCACACGGACCGCTGTGAGTGAGTCTTGCCTGTAGTTCTTCTGCCTGACATCAACTTAAATCGACCTACATTTTTTCGCACAGGATCTGCGCACGATCGATCAGCAGGGCACACCCGATCTCAGACTCAGATCCTTCCCGGCAGAGAGCAACAAACACAACTCGATTTACAGGATCAGCTAGATATATATACCTAGATATATACCACACCATACACACGCATATACTATATCGTTGGGAACAGAGACGACACCTGAAAAATGTGCAGAAGCCTGCTGCCTCTCAGTAGCCCTTCCCACGGGGGTACTTGCCCCTGTTACCGCCCACCGACGGGCCGGAGAGCACCGGCAGCCCCCACTGCGACAAGAAGACGATGCTCGGGCAGGCATCCTCGGCGTGCGCCACGCTTGCATGGCGGATCTTGGAGGAGGGCTCGGAGACCTTCCTTGGCAGGAGGACCGAAGTGATCCTGCTCCACCTGAGCTTCTTGAGATGGAAGAAGCAGGAGCAGGCCGCCTTGCCGTTCAGAGACGGCAGCCACCGCCGCTGCCTGGGCCGCGGGGTGGCCCCGTCGTCCCGGCATTCCAGCCTCTGGTACTGGAAGAAGCTGCTCCTCCGGCTGCTGCCCGTGTCCTGCAGCCCCATCATTGCAGCTCAAGGGGAAAGGCTGCAACCTGCAAGGCCAAGATATAGTAGACTCTACAAGGAAGGAAGATGCAGATCATCTTGAGGACGGACAACACAGCAGTAGCTTGCACATGGAGTGACCCCGACCAAAGTGGTACGGCGCCGATAATTAGAAACATTGACACATGAACAAGAGGACAAAGGTCGCCCTAATGTTTGATTCCTTGTGCCACATGGGCCTAGCCACCCTCTCACATCCACGTCCCTTCCTCACTCACACCTCTCCCAAAATTATCTTGTGGGAGTACGTTGGAGTATTTCCTGGTTGCCAGGAAAGCATGGTGTGTATCATGGCATCCGGACAAAGGAGGTAAAGTGTGGGAGCACAGATTTTGTTTCTTGTTACTCTTTTTGATGACTTGTCAGTTGCTATCGCTACTCAATCAGTTCTGTCTGCCACTGGAATTCCCAAGAATCTTTGCTACCATGGGCCATAAAAAGTGCTACTTTTGTCAAAGTTGTGAGATGGTACAAGCGGGCATCATGGAGAATTCACATCTCAGAGGAAAGGGTACACCAGTTTTAAGAATCGTAATTCAGAGATAGGACTCAAGTACTTGTATGACTTCTCAAGAGCTCATGAACAATCAACCTGAAACTAACAGTGCATTAAAACACCATGAAACGGCTAAACCAAGGCTCGCACTCTACCAATATGGAGCCCGGTACACGTTTGTATCTGATACAACAATCACAGAGGCCATGCTAGTCTACTTGAATGAGAATTTCCAAACCTCCCTAACATTGGATGAACCATCAGTAACTTCAGCAAGCAGGTCCGATTGCATGGTACCTAAAGGACAATAAAAGAACCAGTAAAGCAAATGCATGGACACCACAACACATGCAACTCTTAACACAAAATTCACATCATGAATCCAAAGTCGTGCATCTGCGTGTAAACAGCTGGCGTATGGTTCTGTCATGTGATGCATTTAACGAAGGACAGTTTAATCCTCTCCTCCACATGCAGGATGCAAGTTCCTTTCCTATCTTATAAAACACATGTGCTTGAGACTCGGCTTCAAAGCAATAATGCACAGATCTTGACATGCAAATTCATTATAAACAACATGTAGTTTGGTAGAGGAAAAACACGAAAAAAAATCTGTGACCACTACTGTACAAAAAGTATTGACGTTTTTCTCCAACCTTTCATCATATCAGTGTGCAAAATATGCATGCCACTACAGAGAAAAATATGGGTACATGAATAAATATCAGATGGCTAACAAATTCTTACCATCTTCTCTAACCAAGCGTAGAAATTGCCTTGTGCCGCCACCTACACCAAAGTAATGCTTTTTCCCTGCCATATAAACTACACCACTAGGGTAGTGTAAGCACTGCAAAAGGTTTTAGAGATGTGAGCAACAATTAATATTTAGCAAACTAGAGCAATGGAAGAAAAAATAGTAAAGGAAGATCTTGCATGTTGACCTTCTTGACGAGCCTGTAGAGACTAGGAAGTGAATCCAATGCATAAACAGTCTCAGCCATCAGGATGATATCATAACCTCTACAGCCTTCATTTCCTGTGTGAAGATTGGTTGTTTTATCCTGGACAGCATCTCCGCGAAGAAGTAACTTGTCGATTTCACTCCAATCACCAGCATAAAAACCAACACTCCTAGATGTGAATGTTCCTTGAGATGATTCCTTCAACAGATTAGCTTTTACATTTGGGATGGTAAGGCACCTAAGGACCTCAGCATTGAAATCTTGGAAGTGAACTAGACCAGCACCCTGAAAGTTTGAAGTTTTAATAAATTGATATAGTTGAGGAATAATTTCAAAAATGCCAAAGGGGGAAACAGATTAATATACCTTCAAACCTGCATAGATGCCAGGGAGGCCATGCCCACATCCTAACTGAAGAATCAGAGAGATAGATAATGTAAGCAACTATCTGAATGGACCATTTTCTCAGCTTATAATTATCTATATCAACAACTCGTAGAAGACTTTAAGTAGTACAGTACTTTGTAAGCTAGATATCCTAGTAGAGTACTCCCTCCGTCCAAAAATACTTGTCATCAAAATGGATAAAAAGAGATGTATCTCAAACTAAAATACGTCTAGATACATCCCCTTTTATTCATTTTGATGACAAGTATTTCCGGACGGAGGGAATACATGATTAGCTGGAGAGAGAAGAGAGAAATTGCACCAAGAAAATATAGGCCAAATACATTCGGAAGAAACAAGATCTAATAAATATTTAATGGAACTTCCAAGTGTACACAATATGTTGACAATACATATAATCTTAGAGCAAGTATCCCACCTCTAGTACGTGTTTGCCTTCCATAAGCAATCGATCATCTTTGATGTCTGAATTTAGGGTTTTCACCAAGTCCAATGATCCTTCCCACAGCTTCAACCCACCTAGGACCCATGGAAATTGTTAGGTTCACAAGACAAAACATGCTGCAAATAACAATATGCATTCAGTCTTCACCTTCATATTTTCCTGGAACCAAATCAGAGTTTTTTACCCCGAAAACATCAGAGGTGTTAACTCTCCCCTAATAAATAGGATGAAGGAGGAGAACAGGTTAGTTTACGTCAGCATAAGAATCTAACAACGACGTGTGGAATATGGTGAAAGAACAGGAAAAGCTTTTATATAAAACTATTCCATATAAGTTTGGAATAGCAGTAGTTGACCTCGTGACATATTTGCTCCAAATGTGGATGGGTGCAATGTCATTTTGGCCCGAATTTCACAAGAAAAGAGTCAATGCGTGGCCTAGAAAACTATTCCATGGCTAAAGAAGCAATATGTTTTCCTTTTCTTCATTTGGGGTCGGGGGAGAGAAAAGGTGGGAAGATTAGCGTATTCAAAATTCTGCAATGTTTCATGAAGTCTCCTATGTTTGAGCACCTGTATAGCTGAAACTCAAGTAAAGCCCCCAGGTGGTCAGGAGACCAACCAAAGCAAACTGACAGTTAATTGTGGTGGTACTAGTTTAGCAGCAGATACCGAAGCAGGTTTCCTAGAAGATGGCATTGAACATAGCAACCTGCCAGTTAATATTCCTAGTAAAGGCCTAGCAGGTAGTGAGAAGGCTAAGAGAAGTCTGCGAAAATTGTTTGGATCAGGTTTTCTTGACGACGGTGATGAAGCTAATGAATCTGAAACTCGGGTGGTGTCGGCTGTACAGGGAAATGCAGTGCAGCCTCTGTCAAATTGCAATGCTGCAGGCTTGTCTCACATCGAGCGTATCCATGAAGGTGCAGTCGGATACAGTGAGTTACCGGCAGATCAAGATGCCATCAGTATAGCTGAAACTCGAGAAAATCCCCCAGCAGGTCAGGTGATCGAACACAACAGACTGCCTGTTAACTGTGGTAGTATGAGTTTAGCAGCAGACACCGAAGAAGGTTTCCTAGAAGATGTTCCCTTGGTAAAGCATCAAGTATGTAGTGAGCATTAACAAACAGACTCACAATATTCATAATTTCATCGTTTCTTGATCAATCATAACCCTTATCCTTATAACATAGAAACACCAAATAGTATAAAAGTGTCTTGCTTTTTCTCCATACTTACAGATCCATGCCCAACAAAGATCATGACGAGCGAAGAATAAAATAAGGCTATTCAACGTGAATTCAATCTGTAGCAGCAGTCTAATCATACAAAGAGAACTTCTGTTGGGAAGAGGTACTGCTCAGGTACAGCTCCGAGGAGCGACATAGGGCGCCTGCCCTTGAACAGTCAGCCACACAGCACAGCAAGGTTGTGAGGCCCTATTGAGAACCGAGGTAGAATAAAGAATTTTGCTTATTTCTTGATTAATAATGCTAAACTGTGTCTCCTTTTAGTCCTTAACCTAATTCCATCTATGATCGCTCGGAATCTAATTAAATCATTACTTCCTGTCTTTGAGGTATTGCCATCTTACTCCACTTCTAACATCATGATAAACACTATCCCTACCTCTTTATTCTGTTGGAAGAGATTAGGGCCACCTGGCATGCGTGAACAATGTGCAGTGTACGCCACTGTTATGGGATGAGGTATATATATGCAGTACATGCAGGATAGCTGACCCTAATCTTAACAAAAAAAATCCTGGTAACTCAACTGAGGCTAATCTTAAACAACGGTGACTAACAAACAACACAGCTTACCAAAATAGAATATGTATATATTCCATTTTAAGGTCACAACAAATGTTGTTGCAAACTCCCTCATTTCCTGAACTCCAGGGAGATATTTGCATAACCAATAAAACAGGGGGAAAAGGTAAAATTTACCCATGATGATGTAGTAGAAGAAGTCCAGAACAAAAATACAAATGATTATTCTATACAACTTCGTTCATAGTCACAGAACCAACTAAGTGGAAAAGACTATAACCTGCACGAATTAAACAGGACTAGAGAATACATCCGTAACCACTATACAAATTTATAATCAGGTGTTTTCAAGTACGAGTATTTATCAGTGTAATTCACCTACAATTTCAATGGGGATAATCAAGCCATTAGATCAAAAGGCATATATGATAGCCAAGAAAACAAATGTACCTGAGCATTTAAGAACCAACATAGTCTCAAAATACTATGCTGTTTTTTATCAAATGTTGTTGACTGTTGTTTACTTGCAGAATTTCAGTCCTGATTTTAAATACAATCGAACATCGCATACAGCAGGCTGTTTTTATTAGCAGTAGCACAAGTGGTAACTACTGCAAGCTCCCTTGACAGTTCTGCAACAGCCAAAGAAACTCATTTGGTATGCTCGATCTTGATCCTATCATCCTCACTTCAGTTCGCACTTGTAATAGCTCTACGCTTTCAATGTAGCATAAAGCACGTATGCCACAATGGATGCAGTGGTATTTAAGCATTTCTCAAGTGTTTGCACTTTGCAGTTCAACTGGCATGCAAATGAGAGCTACTCCCCCCGTTCCAAAATAGATGACTCAACTTTGTACTAACTTTAGTATAATGTTGGGTCATCTATTTTGGAACGGAGGGAGTAGTACAGAAGTAAAATAAGCACCGAGGCTGCCAAAACATAAAGCCGCCCTAATGTTTGCATTGCATGCTCAATGATCAACTGATCATCGTGCCATTCGTCATGCGTCATACGCGGTTGCAGAGTGATCAAGTAATTGCATACATTATGGCCCGTCTTTTTCTTGTACACCGGAATCCTAGCATACTCTACAGTTCTTGCTGGACTACAGAGCGACAGAGGCATTTCCGCAAACACAAGGTGGGCATTTCTGAATCGCACCTTGTAAATCGAGAGGGAGTCGTCGACCACCACAGGCTCCAAGTTGCCGGCCGCGACGGGTGATTCCTGCAAGGCAAACAAAGGAGAGATCGAACCTTGCGCCGGGAAGAGCACGGAGAATAGCAAGAAGAGAGAAATACCTCGGAGAGGAGGACCTCAACAGCTGGCGGCGGAGGCGGATGGGGAGGGCCGGGCGCGGCGCCGAACCCGAACCCGAAGGAGGCGCTGGGGTTGGAGAAGGAGAAGAGGGGGGATGCGGGGGTGGGTTTCTTAGCCTCGGTCTCCTCCATGGCGTGTGGCAGCTCTGTGTGTGTTGCCGAAAGACACGGCTCGCGACGGCGGGAAGGGCGCCACGGCGGCGTGGCGGCGGAATACGCGGGGGATTGGATGATTTGCCCCATTTTACAAAGGGTTGGATGATTTACCTTTTGATTATCTCAATGACAGTGGCCCCGAGTCCCATCTGGTAGCCTCTTAGAGGGGGCAAATTATCCAATGGAGAAGTAAAGTGAGGCAAAAGATCCAATTTCTCGGAATACGCGAGGGGAGGTGGACGGGTGGGGATGCTTTGGATGGATGTTTGGCCAAATTTCTTGCAAAATTTTACCAACCAGCCAAGGATTTTTTTAATCTTGTATTGCCAACGTGGCAACAAGTCGATCTGAACTTGTTCATCCTTAATTCCGGTAGGTTGAGACTCTAAACAATTTGAGACGGCTACTATTGACGGCCCCTAGCGTAATATCTAGGGTTTGCTTATCCTCCATCAGCACCATGTCGTATGTCTTCGAGAGTTTTTCCGTCCTTCGTTCTCCCTCCCCTGGTGCTTTCCTATTCCTAAGTTCTCTTTGGCACAACTTTGCTCACGACGGCAAGAAACATGGGCGAGAAAATCGATTTTTGGGTAGGTCTGCTAGGCATTTAGTCGAGGCTCTTCGGGAGGGGGTGCATTTGTAAGAAGAAGACTAAGCAGAGTTTGTGTGGGAAGAAGAAATCTCTAATCCACTGAAGAAGGCAAAGTGGCTATCGACCGCCAAGGTCCATGGCTGGGTTTAGCCCTAGCGCCTTCTTTGCGGACTTCATGGAATTCAGTTAGGGAAATCTTATGGAAGAGTGGGTGAAAATCTATTCATAGTCTAATTCGGATGCTTAGGAGATTGTAATGAAGTAATGAATATGGTGTTGTGGTTATTCAGGAATCAAGCACTTCTTATCTCTCGGAACAGACTTTCACCCTGCTTTATATAAAAAGCAACAACCGAATATAGTACACGGCCGAGCGATACAAGATGATGGAGTGGACGTCATACAATGTCGATCCCAGGATAATCGGATCACGCGAGATGCACGCAACTTCGCTGTCGAAATAGAACAATGGAACACCTGAGTACAATGCCACACAACACCCTAGAACACCTAAACTCCACGACAATGCCCTTAGGAGGGAGAGGAGCAAGAATGTGATGATTCTAGACTTCTTATTGAAGAATGTGATGGTTTATTAAACCCTCGCCCGGTGATTCTAGACAAGCTCCCGGTATGGGGGCAGGTTCACAATTCACCAGGTGATTTCTTGAAGGATCCGACCATTAGAGGGATGCTTGGGCACATGGGCGATACAATGAGGTTCATATCAAGCTCACAACGAGGTTTATTGTCGAGTTTGTGCGAGTACCTACGAGAATCAAGGTGAAAAAGAACTCGCAAGATTTGTGTCCACAACAAAGAATCAAGGGAAAGAACGATATCAAGTAGAATATGAAAAATTGCCCACTTTCTATGGCAATTGTGGTCTCCTTGGGCATTGGTACCAAGAATGTGGAGATGGTGAACATGACGAATCAAGCTTGGAGTGTCATGACATCATTCTTGCAGATGGCGATCGTGGCAGAGGAAGTGGTTGAGGCAGTGGTCGGGGGTTACGACTATTGGGAAACATAGTAGAAAACAAAAAAAATATGTCCTACAATGAAACCAAGAACACTATGAAGATGCATTGACGGTTTAGATCAAATCATTACCAACTCCGAGTTGTAGCGGAAGAAGAGTCGACGTAGAGCATACTTGAAGTACCTCAAACCGTTTACAAATGATCCCTCGAACGGAAGACCAAAAGCACGGCCTCTCCATGGTTTGCAAGCATATTGTCTTCATGATCTGGCAGCGCTTCGCCGTCCAGAGCTAATCGTCACCGAAGAGTTAGAGGGAGAAGATCATAACCATATGTGATTCTAATTATGAGGACTAGAGAGGATTAGATCTAGCTCTATATGGATCAACTAGAACTAGAGAACTAGAGGAGGCTCAAAACACTTGTCTCTACAAAGGCCAAAATCATCTACTATATATAGGTTGAAGGGGGAGAGAGGGGTGGCTGACTTGGGAAGGGGTTTCCCTCCCCTTGCGCTGGCCTAGGGGCTGGTGGAGTCCAACTCCACCTCCCCAATTCGCCCCCCTTGGGTGCTTCCACTAATGTGCCCTAGGGCTCACTAACTCTCCCCTAATAGGCCCTTTCTTATTTTCTTTAGCCCATTGACTATCAATAAACTCCAGGGGCCTCCTAATCATATTAAAGCCCTTTATAATTTATATTTAAGTCCTCAGAAACAATTTCCATCTTATATCGATTCCCATTATTACCCTGGTAAACCCCAAAAATCTTCCGGTGACTTAGAAACGCTTACGGTTCCTATCGAAACTATTTCGAATATTAATGAAAAAATATTTTCTCACAACTCTTGCTCCACTAACATTCAGCAGATCGTGATTCCCTTAAGCTTATGGCCCTGTAGGTTCGATAAAACATAGACATGAACAAAACCCTTTCATTCAATGATCGATGTGGAACCGTGGGCATCCATATTGATCCCCATGAATACAGGAATGACATTCGAATGAAGGTTTGGTTATCATGTGTTGTTCCCTTTGCTTCTCGATAGTTTACAAAACCCAAGATGAGATGTATTGGTATCCTCATGAGTCATTCTCATGCTCACTATACCGTTCTCCTTGTTGCGAGTTTTGTTCTTCTTTATCGTTGACATGTTCTGGCATCCCCATGATCTAGTCACCTGTGTCTGGCCAGGCAATGAAGGATGCCATCACACGAAAGGGCCCTAAGAACATCTCTCCATCGTTGGAGGAGAAAATTCCACTCTCGAGCTATCGAGCCCCTTGTCAAACTTTTCGATGAACCTGGAAGTTCTCGCTATGGTCACCTGGTTATAGATGATGTTTGAGCAACCCCAAAGCTCATTGTACGGTAAGAAGTGACTACGATACGCTCATGGTCTAAGGAACAAAAACACATGTTAACGCGATTGTCACTGCTTATGGACCCAAACCTGGGTGATCTATCCATGACCAGGATGAAGCTTGGATGAAACTAAGCAGAGGTCCAAACCGACTGATGTTGAAGAATCGGCGGATGAGTTGTGGTTACTCCATGTTATAATAATTAACTTGTGACGGTATCATCTCAAAGTATAACAATCAAGTTTGGGCTGATTCAATATGATCATTCTTCTAACATCGTACCCTCAATTTTGTTTTAGGACTATTGTTACACTTAAAGATATCCTAAGATATGGAAAATGTGACCTACATGTGGTAGAGAGCTATGCTAGAGCAGGAGGTCTTAAATTATTTTGCGATCTTATAAATGAAGTAGTTTTGAATTATATTGGCCCAAAATTCATTGATGGGTTCATGAGAAAGGATGGAGTGGACCGACGCCTAACGGGCTTCAATGGATGCCCATCATGGGACCAAAGACACCTATCTTGGGGCTACTTCAATGACCTTAACCACCACGTATCACAACCTTCGATTGTGATTGGTGATTTTAACAAAATCTTGTCAGAAAGTGAGAAAGGAGGAGGCAATGGCCGAACGAACCATATGATGCATAATTTCAGGGATTATCTAGTGGATTGTGGTTTGGAGAATATGGGGTACATAGGTGATATGTGTTGGGGAACGTTGCAGAAAATAAAAGAATTCTACGCTTCACCAAGATCAATCTATGGAGTCATCTAGCAACGAGAGAGAGGAGTGCATCTACATACCCTTGTAGATCGCGAGCGGAAGCGTTCAAGAGAACGGGGTTGAGGGAGTCGTACTCGTCGTGATCCAAATCACCGGAGATCCTAGCGCCAAACGGACGACACCTCCGCGTTCAACACACGTACGGTTGGGAAGACGTCTCCTCCTTCTTGATCTAGCAAGGGGGAGGGAGAGGTTGACGGAGATCCAGCAGCACAACGGCATGGTGGTGGAAGTAGTGGTGATCTCGGCAGGGCTTCGCCAAGCTCAGCGAGAGGGAGAGGTGGTGCGGAGGAAGAGGGAGGCGCCAGGAGCAGGGGTGCGCAGCCCTCCCTCCCCCCTCTTTATATAGGGGCCCTGGGGGGCGCCGACCCCTAGAGATTGGATCTCAAGGGGGGCGGCGGGCAAGGGGGGGGCTTGCCCCCCAAGCCAAGTGGGGCGCCCCCACCCCTAGGGTTTCCAACCCTAGGCGCAGGGGGAGGCCCAAGGGGGGCGCACCAGCCCACCAGGGGCTGGTTCCCTTCCCCACTTCAGCCCATGGGGCCCTCCGGGATAGGTGGACCCCCGGGACCCTTCCGATGGTCCCAGTACAATACCGGTGACCCCCAAAACTTTCCCGATGGCCGAAACTGGACTTCCTATATACAATTCTTTACCTCTGGACCATTCCGGAACTCCTCGTGACGTCCGGGATCTCATCCGGGACTCCGAACAACTTTCCGATTACCGCATACTAATATCTCTACAACCCTAGCGTCACCGAACCTTAAGTGTGTAGACCCTACGGGTTCGGGAGACATGTAGACATGACCGAGACGACTCTCCGGTAAATAACCAAAAGCGGGATCTGGATACCCATGTTGGCTCCCACATGCTCCTCGATGATCTCATCGGATGAACCACGATGTCAAGGATTCGAGTAATCCCGTATACAGTTCCCTTTGTCAATTGGTACGTTACTTGCCCAAGATTCGATCGTTGGTATCCCAATACCTCGTTCAATCTCGTTACCGGCAAGTCACTTTACTCGTACTGTAATGCATGATCCCGCGACCAAACACTTGGTCACATTGAGCTCATTATGATGATGCATTACCGAGTGGGCCCAGAGATACCTCTCCGTCATACGGAGTGACAAATCCCATTCTCGATCCGTGTCAACCCAACAAATACTTTCGGGGATACCTGCAATATACCTTTATGGTCACCCAGTTACGTTGTGACGTTTGGTACACCCAAAGCACTCCTACGGTATCCAGGAGTTACACGATCTCATGGTCTAAGGAAATGATACTTGACACTGGAAAAGCTCTAGCAAACGAACTACACGATCTTGTGCTATGCTTAGATTGGGTCCTGTCCATTACATCATTCTCCTAATGATGTGATCCCGTTATCAACGACATCCAATGTCCATAGTCAGGAAACCATGACTATCTGTGATCAACGAGCTAGTCAACTAGAGGCTTACTAGGGACATGTTATGGTCTACTTATTCACACATGTATTACGATTTCCGGATAACACAATTATAGCATGAATAATAGACAATTATCATGAACAAGGAAATATAATAATAATCATTTTATTATTGCCTCTAGGGCATATTTCCAACAGTCTCCCACTTGCACTAGAGTCAATAATCTAGTTACATTGTGATGAATCGAACACCCATAGAGTTCTGGTGTTGATCATGTTTTGCTCGCGGAAGAGGTTTAGTCAACGGATCTGCGACATTCAGATCCATATGCACTTTGCAAATATCTATGTCTCCATCTTGAACATTTTCATGAATGGAGTTGAAGCGACGCTTGATGTTCCTGGTCTTCTTGTGAAACCTGGGCTCCTTGGCAAGGGCAATAGCTCCAGTGTTGTCACAGAAGAGGGTGGTTGGCCCCGACGCATTGGGTATGACTCCTAGGTCGGTGATGAACTCCTTCATCCAGATTGCTTCATGCGATGCCTCCGAGGCTGCCATGTACTCCGCTTCACATGTAGATCCCGCCACAACGCTCTGCTTGCAACTGCACCAGCTTACTGCCCCTCCATTCAAAATATACACGTATCCAGTTTGTGACTTAGAGTCATCCAGATCTGTGTCGAAGCTAGCATCAATGTAACCCTTTACGACGAGCCCTTCGTCACCTCCATAAACAAGAAACATATCCTTAGTCCTTTTCAGGTACTTTAGGATATTTTTGATCGCTGTCCAGTGTTCCATGTCGGGATTACTTTGGTACCTGCCTACCAAACTTACGGTAAGGTTTACATCAGGTCTGGTACACAACGTGGCATACATGATAGACCCTATGGCTGAGGCATAGGGGACGACACTCATCTTTTCTCTATCTTCTGCCGTGGTCGGACATTGAGCCGAGCTCAATTTCACACCTTGCAGCACAGGCAAGAACCCTTCTTGGACTGATCCATATTTAACTTCTTCAATATCTTATCAACGTATGTGCTTTGTGAAAGACCTATGAGGCGTCTCGATCTATCTCTATAGATCTTGATGCCTAATATGTAAGTAGCTTCTCCAAGGTCCTTCATTGAAAAACACTTATTCAAGTAGGCCTTAATGCTGTCCAAAAGTTCTATATCATTTCCCATCAAAAGTATGTCATCCACATATAATATGAGAAATGCTACAGAGCTCCCACTCACTTTCTTGTAAACGCAGGCTTCTCCATAAGTCTGCATAAACCCAAACGCTTTGATCATCTCATCAAAGCGAATGTTCCAACTCCGAGATGCTTGCACCAGCCCATAAATGGATCGTTGGAGCTTGCATACCTTGTTAGCATTCTTAGGATCGACAAAACCTTCTGGCTGCATCATATACAGTTCTTCCTTAAGATAGCCGTTAAGGAATGCCGTTTTGACGTCCATTTGCCATATCTCATAATCATAGTATGCGGCAATTGCTAACATGATTCGGACGGACTTCAGCTTCGCTATGGGAGAAAAAGTCTCATCATAGTCAACCCCTTGAATTTGCCGATAACCCTTAGCAACAAATCGAGCTTTATAGATGGTAACATTACCATCCGCGTCCGTCTTCTTCTTAAAGATCCATTTATTTTCTATCGCTCGCCGATCATCGGGCAAGTCTGTCAAAGTCCATACTTTGTTTTCATACATGGATCCTATCTCGGATTGCATGGCTTCAAGCCATTTGTTGGAATCTGGGCCCGCCATCGCTTCTTCATAGTTCGAAGGTTCACCGTTGTCTAACAACATGATTTCCAGGACAGGGTTGCCATACCACTCTGGTGTGGAACGTGTCCTTGTGGACCTACAAAGTTCAGTAGCAACTTGATCCGAAGTACCTTGATCATCATCATTAATTTCCTCTCCAGTCGGTGTAGGCACCACAGGAACATTTTCCTGAGCTGCACTACTTTCCGGTTCAAGAGGTAGTACTTCATCGAGTTCTACTTTCCTCCCACTTACTTCTTTCGAGAGAAACTCTTTCTCCAGAAAGGACCCGTTCTTGGCAACAAAGATCTTGCCTTCGGATCTAAGGTAGAAGGTATACCCAATGGTTTCCTTAGGGTATCCTATGAAGACGCATTTTTCCGACTTGGGTTCGAGCTTTTCAGGTTGAAGTTTCTTGACATAAGCATCGCATCCCCAAACTTTTAGAAACGACAGCTTAGGTTTCTTCCCAAACCATAATTCATACGGTGTCGTCTCAACGGATTTAGACGGTGCCCTATTTAAAGTGAATGTAGCTGTCTCTAGAGCGTATCCCCAAAATGATAGCGGTAAATCGGTGAGTGACATCATAGATCGCACCATATCCAATAGAGTGCGATTACGACGTTCGGACACACCGTTACGCTGAGGTGTTCCAGGCGGCGTGAGTTGTGAAACGATTCCACATTTCCTTAAGTGCGTACCAAATTCGTGACTTAAATATTCTCCTCCACGATCTGATCGTAAGAACTTTATTTTTCGGTCACGTTGATTCTCTACCTCATTCTGAAATTCCTTGAACTTTTCAAAGGTCTCAGACTTGTGTTTCATCAAGTAGACATACCCATATCTACTTAAGTCATCAGTGAGAGTGAGAACATAACGATAGCCTCCGCGAGCCTCAACGCTCATTGGACCGCACACATCAGTATGTATGATTTCCAATAAGTTGGTTGCTCGCTCCATTGTTCCGGAGAACGGAGTCTTGGTCATTTTGCCCATGAGGCATGGTTCGCATGTGTCAAATGATTCATAATCGAGAGACTCTAAAAGTCCATCAGCATGGAGCTTCTTCATGCGCTTGACACCAATGTGACCAAGGCGGCAGTGCCACAAGTATGTGGGACTATCGTTATCAACCTTACATCTTTTGGTATTCACACTATGAATATGTGTAACATCACGTTCGAGATTCATCAAGAATAAACCATTGACCAGCGGGGCATGACCATAAAACATATCTCTCATATAAATAGAACAACCATTATTCTCGGATTTAAATGAGTAGCCATCTCGTATTAAACGAGATCCAGATACAATGTTCATGCTCAAAGCTGGCACTAAATAACAATTATTGAGGTTTAAAACTAATCCCGTAGGTAAATGTAGAGGTAGCGTGCCGACGGCGATCACATCGACCTTGGAACCATTCCCGACGCGCATCGTCACCTCGTCCTTCGCCAGTCTCCGCTTATTCCGCAGCTCCTGCTTTGAGTTACAAATATGAGCAACCGCACCGGTATCAAATACCCAGGAGCTACTACGAGTACTGGTAAGGTACACATCAATTACATGTATATCACATATACCTTTAGTGTTGCCGGCCTTCTTGTCCGCTAAGTATTTGGGGCAGTTCCGCTTCTAGTGTCCCTTTCCCTTGCAATAAAAGCACTCAGTCTCAGGTTTGGGTCCATTCTTTGGCTTCTTCCCGGCAACTGGTTTACCGGGCGCGACAACTCCCTTGCCGTCCTTCTTGAAGTTCTTCTTACCCTTGCCTTTCTTGAAACTAGTGGTTTTATTGACCATCAACACTTGATGCTCCTTTTTGATTTCTACCTCCGCTGATTTCAGCATTGAAAATACTTCAGGAATAGTTTTCACCATCCCCTGCATATTGTAGTTCATCACAAAGCTCTTGTAGCTAGGTGGGAGCGACTGAAGGATTCTGTCAATGACCGCCTCGTCCGGGAGGTTAATGTCCAGCTGGGACAAGCGGTTATGCAACCCAGACATTTTGAGTATGTGCTCACTGACAGAACTATTTTCCTCCATCTTACAACTGTAGAACTTGTCGGAGACTTCATATCTCTCGACCCAGGCATGAGCTTGGAAAACCATTTTCAGCTCCTCGAACATCTCATATGCTCCGTGTTGCTCAAAGCGCTTTTGGAGCCCCGGTTCTAAGCTGTAAAGCATGCCGCACTGAACGAGGGAGTAATCATCAGCACGTGACTGCCAAGCGTTCATAACGTCTTGGTTCTCTGGGATGGGTGCTTCACCTAGCGGTCCTTCTAGGACATATGCTTTCTTGGCAGCTATGAGGATGATCCTCAGGTTCCGGACCCAGTCCGAATAGTTGCTGCCATCATCTTTCAGCTTGGTTTTCTCTAGGAACGCGTTGAAGTTGAGGTTGACATGAGCGTTGGCCATTTGATCTACAAGACATTTTTGCAAAGGTTTTTAGACTAAGTTCATGATAATTAAGTTCATCTAATCAAATTATTTAATGAACTCCCACTCAGATTAGACATCCCTCTAGTCATCTAAGTGATACATGATCCGAGTCAACTAGGCCGTGTCCGATCATCACGTGAGACGGACTAGTCATCATCGGTGAACATCTCCATGTTGATCGTATCTTCCATACGACTCATGTTCGACCTTTCGGTCTCTTGTGTTCCGAGGCCATGTCTGTACATGCTAGGCTCGTCAAGTTAACCTAAGTGTTTTGCATGTGTAAATCTGTCTTACACCCGTTGTATGTGGACGTTGGAATCTATCACACCCGATCATCACGTGGTGCTTCGAAACAACGAACTTTCGCAACGGCGCACAGTTAGGGGGAACACTTTCTTGAAATTATTATGAGGGATCATCTTATTTACTACCGTCGTTCTAAGCAAATAAGATGCAAAAACATGATAAACATCACATGCAATCAAATAGTGACATGATATGGCCAATATCATATAGCTCCTTTGATCTCCATCTTCGGGGCGCCATGATCATCTTCGTCACCGGCATGACACCATGATCTCCATCATCATGATCTCCATCATCGTGTCTCCATGAAGTTGCTCGCCAACTATTACTTCTACTACTATGGCTAACGGTTTAGCAATAAAGTAAAGTAATTACATGGCGTTTAATCATTGACACGCAGGTCATACAATAATTAAGACAACTCCTATGGCTCCTGCCGGTTGTCATACTCATCGACATGCAAGTCGTGATTCCTATTACAAGAACATGATCTCATACATCACATATATATCATTCATCACAACTTTTGGCCATATCACATCACAAGGCATATGCTGCAAAAACAAGTTAGACGTTCTCTAATTGTTGTTGCATGTTTTTACGTGGCTGCAATAGGGTTCTAGCAAGAATGTTTCTTACCTACGTGAAAGCCACAACCTGATATGCCAATTTCTATTTACCCTTCATAAGGACCCTTTTCATCGAATCCGATCTGACTAAAGTGGGAGAGACAGACACCCGCTAGCCACCTTATGCAACTAGTGCATGTCAGTCGGTGGAACCTGTCTCACGTAAGCGTACGTGTAAGGTCGGTCCGGGCTGCTTCATCCCACGATGCCGCCAAAACAAGATAAGACTAGTAGTGGCAAGAAAATTGACAACATCTACGCCCAGAACAAATTTGTGTTCTACTCGTGCAAAGAAACTACGCATAGACCTAGCTCATGATGCCACTGTTGGGGAACATTGCAGAAAATAAAAAATTTCTACGCTTCACCAAGATCAATCTATGGAGTCATCTAGCAACGAGAGAGAGGAGTGCATCTACATACCCTTGTAGATCGCGAGCGGAATCGTTCAAGAGAACGGGGTTGAGGGAGTCGTACTCGTCGTGATCCAAATCACCGGAGATCCTAGCGCCGAACGGACGGCACCTCTGCATTCAACACACGTATGGTTGGGAAGACGTCTCCTCCTTCTTGATCTAGCAAGGGGGAGGGAGAGGTTGATGGAGATCCAGCAGCACAACGGCGTGGTGGTGGAAGTAGCGGTGATCTCGGCAGGGCTTCACCAAGCTCAGCGAGAGGGAGAGGTGGTGCGGAGGGAGAGGGAGGCGCCAGGAGCAGGGGTGCGCAGCCCTCCCTCCCCCCTCTTTATATAGGGGCCCTGGGAAGGCGCCGGCCCCTAGAGATTGGATCTCAAGGGGGGAGGGCGGCCAAGGGGGGGCGGCTTGCCCCCCAAGCCAAGTGGGGCGCCCCCCACCCCTAGGGTTTCCAACCCTAGGCGCAGGAGGAGGCCCAAGGGGGGCGCACCAGCCCACCAGGGGCTGGTTCCCTTCCCCACTTCAGCCCATGGGGCCCTCCGGGATAGGTGGCCCCATCCGGTGGACCCCCGGGACCCTTCGGGTGGTCCCGGTACAATACCGGTGATCCCGAAACTTTCCCGATGGCCGAAACTGGACTTCCTATATACAATTCTTTACCTCTGGACCATTCCGGAACTCCTCGTGACGTCCGGGATCTCATCCAGGACTCTGAACAACTTTTGGGTTACCGCATACTAATATCTCTACAACCCTAGCGTCACCGAACCTTAAGTGTGTAGACCCTACGGGTTCGGGAGACATGCAGACATGACCGAGACGACTCTCCGATCAATAACCAACAGCGAGATCTGGATACCCATGTTGGCTCCCACATGCTCCTCGATGATCTCATCGGATGAACCATGATGTCGAGGATTCAAGTAATCCCGTATACAATTCCCTTTGTCAATCGGTACGTTACTTGCCCGAGATTCGGTCGTTGGTATCCCAATACCTCGTTCAATCTCGTTACCGGCAAGTCACTTTACTCGTACCGTAATGCATGATCCCGTGACCAAACACTTGGTCACATTGAGCTCATTATGATGATGCATTACCGAGTGGGCCCAGAGATACCTCTCCGTCATACGAAGTGACAAATCCCAGTCTCGATCCGTGTCAACCCAACAAATACTTTCGGGGATACATGTAGTATACCTTTATAGTCACCCAGTTACGTTGTGACGTTTGGTACACCCAAAGCACTCCTACGGTATCCGGGAGTTACACGATCTCATGGTCTAAGGAAATGATACTTGACATTGGAAAAGCTCTAGCAAACAAACTACACAATCTGGTGCTATGCTTAGGATTGGGTCTTGTCCATTACATCATTCTCCTAATGATGTGATCCCGTTATCAACGACATCCAATGTCAATAGCCAGGAAACCATGACTATCTGTTGATCAACGAGATAGTCAACTAGAGGCTTACTAGGGACATGTTGTGGTCTATTTATTCACACATGTATTACGATCTCCAGATAACACAATTATAGCATGAATAATAGACAATTATCATGAACAAGGAAATATAATAATAATCATTTTATTATTGCCTCTAGGGCATTTTTCCAACAATATGTTCACCTGGAGAAGAGGGGATGTCAGAGAGAGATTTGATCAGGTTGTGTGTGAAGTCGGTCGGGCTCTTAAATTCCCACTAGTGTCTGTTGTCAACGGGGAACACTTACATTCAAATCACCGTCTAATCTTGCTTGATACAAAATACTATGATTATATGCAATCTTGGCAATCATCAGTGAGAAGGAAGTTCAAGGCTAGATGTATGCCGGAAAATGGTCACAAAAATAACTACCTCTCTGCATGTAATAAAGCAAAGTTAGTTGCCATCGGAGCCTCTCTAGCTGATCGCATAAGAGCGATGCATGTTGATCTTCATCAATGGGCCACAGAGGTCTCAAAAGGGACCAAAGAAGCAAATCAACATATTTTTTTAAAGAACCTAATAAGTTGCATTGTGCCTCGATGAATGCAAATACTGGATATCGGCAAAGGAGGTTCACGTTTTGTTAGAGAATTTGCTAGACCAGTAGGAAATTCATTAGTTGCAATGGAGATGAGCAAATTGGCATTTTCAAGGAGACCATGATACCTCTTTCTTTCATGATGCAACTACTGCATGTAAGAAGAGAAATCAGATAAAAACTCATGGGCGACACAAAGTGTGGCAGCAAGGTATTGCTCAAGGTGGACTCTCAATACCTTATATTTTTTAAGTAGACACTCTTGTATCTCTTTACATAGGGAGTAGTATATAGAGAAGATACATGCATATGAGTAACTTATTGGGTTTGTCTAGGGCATATATAGATGTGCCCTAGTCATTGCACATCTAAGTGACTTAGCGGTTCCGGTTTTTGTTCCTCTTCGAGGCGAAGCGGAGGCGACCAAGTCCCGTCGACTTCAGCCGTCCGGTCCCGTGAATTCCTCCGCCATTTGCCTGCTGCTTTGATAGCGATGGGTGTGGTGAGGGATCCCAGTGCTCCGTGTCCGGCTAGTTAGCAGTATAGGGCTAGTTTTTCTGGACGGTGGCGTCTTGATGGCGATGATGCGGCCATGGAGAATAATGTGTTCCTCACTCCGGTCCCGTCGTAGGGCTTCTTCTTTGGAAGGCTATGAGAAGTGTGTGGGAAACGTCTTGTGCAGGAGTTTGCCATCAGACATTGCTTCATATGGCGATGATAGTTTCTTGAGTGTGGTTGTTGTTTTGGCATTGGGTTGCGGATTGCAGGCATGCAAATCCGGTGTTCTTCGTGGACTACGTCAACCGGAGATGGCGGATCTGAGGCCCAAGTCGCACAGGGTTGAGCCCTGGTCGATGCGCCACAACGATATGTGCTCTGTCATCTACGACAATGCTTTCTTCGGCTCACAAAGCATTGATGTGATGGTGCTCCGACGGTTTTCAGTTTGCGGTGCCTGTCTCCTCCTCCGACGGTGATGTCAATGGTGTTGCTAGTGGTTGGTGGACGGCGACCATTTGGTTCAACAATTGACTCCCTCAAAATCCTATTTATAATTTCCTTTTATGTGGGGCATTTTTTTGCTTATGTGCCAAGATGGTTGTCCTCACTACTATTGTTCAGTGTGGTCCACATATGTTGTATTTTTCAAATTTATGTAATGATGAATATGTGGTTTCAAAAAAAAGGTGACTCGATCAAGCATAAAAAAGAAAAAGATACACAGAAAATTTCCGCACTAATCTTGGGATAAAATCAATGACAAATGACTTAAATATGCAATACTTAGAGCATCTCCAACAGTCGTGCTATATAAGCGCCGCGCTGGAAAATTTGGATTTTTTGTGCGCGTGCAACCGCTCTGGGAGCTCCAGCGGAGGCACAAAAACCACGCGTGCGGCATAAGTAGTTCAGTGCGCGGTCTGAAATGACATCGCGCGCCGTTCGTTTGTTGCGCCCGCTCACGCGCGCTGCACACTCAAGCGCCTACTCGCGACTTCCACCTACCTCAATCCAGGTGCTTGCGCCGCTGCCCGCACCACCCCATTTGTTCCGGTGACCATTCTGGCGCTTCCCCATCCTATCCCCGCGCCACCGCTGCTTCCTCCATCTCCCACTAGTCGCCACCACCCCTCGTGCGCGCCATTCCTCCAACGAACAGCGCCCGGTCGCCCACAAGGTGTTCGACAAAATGCTTGCAAGGTATGTATTGCTTCAACCTCACATTTTTACATGAATTTGGTGCATGTTGTTTGTAGTTTTTATAGACTACTTTAAATTCAACATTGCAGATGAGTTCGTCATATGATTCTTCGGAAGAAGAATTTGATATTGAAGAGGAGGAGGATCTTGCAATGATCCTAGCTATGCACATCAATAAAAAATCGAAGCACGGTGGTTCGGTTATGGTTCGGCAGTAAATTTGGAGGTATAAGATCGATGCCGACAACAGATTGATGAGACACTGTTTTGTGGATAATCCCGTATACCCCGAGTCATACTTCCGGCGCCGGTTTGGAATGAGCACCAAGTTGTCCAGGCGCATTGCAGAGAAACTGGTGAGCCATGATCAGTTTTTTTAGCAAAGGAGGGATGCCACCGGAGAGCTCAGGCATAACACCTTTCAGAAGGTGACAGCCGCTTTGCATATGTTGGCATACGGTATTCCCGCTGATCTAGTTGATGACCATTTGGCCATGGGTGAGAGTCAAGCCATCATGTGTGTCAAGCGCTTCACAGTCGGAATAGTGCAAGTGTTTGGCCAGGAGTATTTGAGATCTCCCAATGCTGAAGACACTACAAGGCTTTTGGAGATGAACAAAGCTCACGGATTTCCAGCTATGCTTGGCTCAATAGATTGCATGCATTAGAGTTGGAAGAACTATCCTAAGGCATGGCATGGGCAATTCCACGGCCAAAAAAAGGGTTCCACTATAATCCCTGAAGCAGTGGCCGATCAAGAGACTTGGATTTGGCATGCTTTTTTTGGAATGCCTGGATCTTTGAATGATATCTGATAATCCCCAGGTGCAGGGAATCACCATAGCAATTTCCAAAGGTGAAATGATAAGTATGGAGTGTCGAACCCACAAGGAGCTAAAGGTAAGATCAATATTCTCTCAAGTCCTATCTGCCACTGATACGACTCTACGTACACCGAACGTTTGCTTCCAACTAGATACGAGAAATAAAACTACATTGTGGGTATAAAGAGGATAACTTTGCATTATATCGGAGAACTAAAATATAAAAGTAGGTGTTGTTATCATAAAGTTAGAATATATTACTAAATATTATAAATAGCGAGTGTGGAATAATGATGGTCGGTGTGCGGAATTATCCTAGGCAATTGTTAACAAGACCGGTAGTCGTCATCGCAATTTCATATGAGGGAGAGGCATAAGCTAACATACTTTCTCTTCTTAGATCATATGCACTTATGATTGGAACTCTAGCAAGCATCCGCAACTACTAAAGATCATTATAAAACCCAACCATAGCATTAAAGTATCAAGTCCTCTTTATTCACATACGCCATGTCCCACTTATCCGTGTTTGTGTCTCAGTCACTCACGCAACGCAGACAATAAGTAAACCATGGACATATTGCAACACCCTATAGCGGGAATCCCTCACGCTTGCGCGACACGGAGGGCACCATAGGACAGCACCAAAGTAAAACATACAACTCATACCAATCTAGATCATCAATCAACCCAAAGACAAAGGATATCTACTCAAAACATCATAGGATGGCAACACATCATTGGATCATAATATGTGGCATAAAATGCCATGTTCAAGTAGGGATTACAGCGGGGTGTGGGAGAGTGGACCGCGTTAAAGAGATGATTGATGACCCACGAGTATAGGGGATCTATCGTAATCCTTTTGATAAGTAAGAGTGTCGAACCCAACGAGGAGCAGAAGGAAATGACAAGCGGTTTTCAGTAAGGTATTCTCTGCAAGCACTGAAATTGTAGGTAATAGATAGTTTTGTGATAAGATAAATTGTAACGGGTAACAAGCAATGAAAGTAAATAAGATGCAGCAAGGTGGCCCAATCCTTTTTGTAGCAAAGGACAAGTCTGGACAATTTCTTATAACGAGAAAAGCGCTCCCGAGGACACATGGGAATTATCGTCAAGCTACTTTCATCACGCTCATATGATTCGCGGTTGGTACTTTGATAATTTGATATGTGGGTGGACCGGTGCTTGGGTACTGCCCTTACTTGGACAAGCATCCCACTTATGATTAACCCCTATTGCAAGCATCCGCAACTACAAAAAAGTATTAAGGTAAACCTAACCATAGCATGAAACATGTGGATCCAAATCAGCCCCTTACGAAGCAACGCATAAACTAGGGTTTAAGCTTCTGTCACTCTAGCAACCCATCATCTACTTATTACTTCCCAATGCCTTCCTCTAGGCCCAAATAATGGTGAAGTGTCATGTAGTCGACGTTCACATAACACCACTAGAGGAGAGAAACATACATCTCATCAAAATATCGAACGAATATCAAATTCACATGACTACTAATAGCAAGACTTCATCCATGTCCTCAGGAACAAACGCACTACTCACAAAGCATATTCATGTTCACAATCAGAGGGGTATTAATATGCATTAAGGACCTGAACATATGATCTTCCACCAAGTAAACCAATTAGCATCAACTACAAGGAGTAATCAACACTACTAGCAACCCACAGGTACCAATTTGTGGTTTTGATACAAGATTGGATACGAGAGATGAACTAGGGTTTGGAGAGGAGATGGTGCTGGTAAAGATGTTGATGGAGATTGACCCCCTCCCTTTGAGAGGATCGTTGGTGATGATGATGGTGATGATTTCCCCCTCCCGGAGGGAAGTGTCCCCGGCAGAACAGCTTTGCCGGAGCCCTAGATTGGTTCCGCCTCGTGGCGGCGGAGTTTCGTCCTGTGACCTTCCTTATGATTTTTTCCAGGACAAAACATCATATAGGAGAAGATGGGCACCGGAGGGCCACCAGGGGGCCCAGGAGACAGGGGCGCGCCCTGTAGGGGGGCGCGCCCCCACCCTCCTGGCCAGGGTGTGGGCCCCCTCAGGTACTTTCTTTGCCCAATAATTTTTATTAAATCCAAAAATGACTTTCGTGGAGTTGCGGGACTTTTGGAGCTGTGCAGAATAGGTTTCCAATATTTGCTCCTTTTCCAACCAGAATCCCAGCTACCTGCATTCCCCCTATTCATGGTAAACCTTGCAAAATAAGAGAGAATAGCCATAAGTATTGTGACATAACGTGTAATAACAGCCCATAATGCAATAAATATTGATATAAAAGCATGATGCAAAATGGACGTATCAACTCCCCCAAGCTTAGACCTCGCTTGTCCTCAAGCGGAAGCCGAAATCGAAAAATATGTCCACATGTTTAGAGATAGAGGTGTCGATAAAAATAAAATACGGACATGAGGGCATCATGATCATTCTTATAACAACAACATATATAGATTTTGTCATATGATTTCTTATGCTCAAGTAACAATCTATTCACAATGACAAGTATGGAACATAAACTTCATTGGAAACTAACAAACTATAATCTCAGTCATTGAAGCAATTACAATTTATCATAACATCAGAAAGAGTCAAGAATAGAGCTTTTCAGCAAGTCCACATACTCAACTATCATATAGTCTTCTACAATTGCTAACACTCACGCAATACTTATGGTTATGGATTTTTAATCGGACACTGAGAAAGATAGGGGCTTATAATGTTGCCTCCCAACATTTTACCTCAAGGATAATGTCAATAATAATAGTTCATGCTAACGAACATCCAATTGGATATATGCATCAGGATCTTTCCAACATGAGGTTCTTGCCAAAGGATAAAATGAAAAAGGGAAAGGTGGTGATCACCTTGACTCTTGCATAAAGTAATAAGACATAAAGTAAAAGATAGGCCCTTCGCAGAGGGAAGCAGAGATTGTCATGCGCTTTTAGGGTTGGATACACAAAATCTTAATGCGAAAGAACGTCACTTTATATTGCCACTTGTATATGGACCTTTATTATGTAGTCCGTCGCTTTTATTGCTTCCATAACAAGATCGTATAAAGCTTATTTTCTCCGCACTAATAAGTCATGCATATTTAGAGAGCAATTTTTATTGCTTGCACCGATGACAACTTACTTGAAGGATCTTACTCAATCCATAGGTAGATATGGTGGACTCTCATGGCAAAACTGGGTTTAAGGATATTTGGAAGCACAAGTAGTATCTCTACTTGGTGCTAGGAATTTGGCTAGCATGAGGGGGAAAGGCAAGCTCAACATGTTAGGAAGATCCATGACAATATACTTTAACTGGAATGCGAGAAAACATAAACCATTACGTTGTCTTCCTTGTCCAACGTCAACTCTTTAGCATGTCATACTTTAATGAGTGCTCACAATCATAAAAGATGTCCAAGATAGTATATTTATATGTGAAAACCTCTCTTTCCTTATTACTTCCTATTAATTGCAACGATGACCAAAACTATGTTTGTCAACTCTCAACAACTTTTAAGCCTCATACTTTCTATGTGTGAAGTCATTACTATCCACAAGATCAATATGAACTCTTTTATTCTTTTTATTCTTTCTATTTTTCTCAAGATCATAGCAAGATAGCAAAGCCCTTGACTCAACACTAAT
The DNA here is from genome assembly GCF_018294505.1 of Triticum aestivum. Taxonomy (NCBI): domain Eukaryota; kingdom Viridiplantae; phylum Streptophyta; class Magnoliopsida; order Poales; family Poaceae; genus Triticum; species Triticum aestivum. The sequence goes on along the minus strand of NC_057807.1, from coordinate 342,581,633 downwards.
CTTTATTATAGATAACTCACGGACTCGATTACATAGAGAGATCACAAAGCAAAACTCAAAACTAATTCATACCAAAGCTTCAATCTACTAGATCAAGATATTACTAAAAGGATCGAACTAAGTAAAACGGTAAAGATAGGAGTGTGATGGTGATACGATACCGGGGCACCTCCCCCAAGCTTGGCAGTTGCCAAGGGGAGTGCCCATACCCATGTGATTATGTCCTCGGAGGTGATGAAGGTGGTGATGATGACGGTGGATAATCGCACATCAAGCGTAAAAGCTCCTCCAACTTGCGGATAATGCCCTTGATCCGGCGTTATGATCCTTCAACAAAATATTTTCCTGTGTGAGATACTTATTTTGTATGTGAGCTAACTCAATCATCTTTAAAGCTTCAATCTCGGTCGGGGTAAAGAGGTTAGGAAGAGGTTGAGGGATGTCTTCTTCTTTCGCCACCGGAGCTTGATCCTCCATGACCTTCTTGATCCCTTCATCCCTGTTGATCTCATCCGGCCCTTCTCTTTTCAGCTCTATCTTCAATAGCCAAGCATCCTTGCCTTCATTGTTGGAGGAGGGTGACGTCATGATGCTCTAGATCTGTCAGGAAAATAGCTCGAAACAAAGACAGAAGATTTTTGTGTGATACGGTGGTCAAAACTTTCGAGAGATTATATAATGAATTTTTACCGACCAAAATACGTAATGTGCAAGAAAATGGAGTCCGGGAGGCACATGAGGTGTCCACGAGATAGGGGGGAGCGCCCTATAGGGGGGGGGCGCTCCACCCTCGTGGATGCCTCGTGTCCTTCTCGGACTACTTCCTCTTCCAAAAATTCTTCAATATTCCAAAACGGAGAAAAATTGCCATCAGAACTGTTTTGGAGTCGGTTTACTTACCGTACCACATACCTATTCCTTTTCGGAGTCTGGAACGTTCTGGAAAGTGTCTCTTATGTATTCCTCCGGGGTTACGGTTTCAACAATATTAGTTTCAACATTAATAGGGTTACCTGAGATATAATGTTTGATTCTTTGACCGTTCACCACCCTCGGACTTGTGCCTTCGAAGTTGTTGATTTTTATGGCACCGAAACGATAGACCTCCTCGATAACGTAAGGACCTTCCCATTTAGAGAGAAGTTTTCCTGCAAAAACTCTTAAACGAGAGTTGAATAGCAACACATAATCGCCTACGTTAAATTCTCGCTTTTGTATTCTTTTGTCATGCCATCTTTTAACTTTTTCTTTAAACAGCTTGGCATTCTCATAAGCCCGGGTTCTCCATTCATCAAGTGAGCTAATGTCAAATAACCTCTTCTCACCAGCAAGTTTGAAATCATAGTTGAGCTCTTTAATGGCCCAATATGCCTTATGTTCAAGTTGAAGAGGTAAGTGACAAGCTTTTCCATAAACCATCTTATACGGAGACATACCCATTGGATTTTTATATGCGGTTCTATAGGCCCATAATGCATCATCAAGTTTTTTTGGACCAATTCTTTCTAGATCTATTGACAGTCTTTTGCAAAATTAATTTAAGCTCTCTATTGCTCAACTCTACTTGACCACTAGACTATGGGTGATAAGGAGATGCAATTCTATGATTAACATCATACTTAGCAAGCATTTTACGGAAAGCACCATGAATAAAATGTGAACCACCATCAGTCATAAGGTATCTAGGGACTCCAAACCTCGGAAAAATAACTTCTTTAAGCATCTTAATAGAGGTGTTATGATCAGCACTACTAGTTGGAATAGCTTCTACCCACTTAGTAACGTAATCAACAACAACTAAAATATGTGTATATCCATTAGAGGCAGAAAAAGGTCCCATATAATCAAAGCCCCAAACATCAAATGGTTCAATAACAAGAGAATAATTCATAGGCATTTCTTGATGTCTACTAATATTACCAATTCTTTGACATTCATCACAAGACAAGACAAACTTACGAGCATCTTTGAAGAGAGTAGGCCAATAAAAACCGGATTGCAATACCTTATGTGCAGTTCTGTCTCCAGCGTGGTGTCCTCCATATGATTCGGAGTGACACTTGCGTAGGATATGTTCCTGTTCATGCTCAGGTACACAACGTCTAATAACACCATCTACTCCTTCTTTATAAAGGTGTGGGTCATCCCAGAAGTAATGTCTTAAATCATAAAAGAACTTTTTCTTTTGCTGGTATGTGAAACTAGGTGGTATAAATTTAGCAACAATGTAATTAGCATAATCAGCATACCATGGAGCAGTACGAGAAGCATTAATGACCGCTAATTGTTCATCAGGAAAGCTATCATCAATAGGTAGTGGGTCATCAAGAACATTCTCTAGCCTAGACAAGTTGTCTGCAACGGGGTTCTCAGCTCCCTTTCTATCAATAATATGCAAATCAAATTCTTGAAGCAAGAGAACCCATCTAATAAGTCTAGGTTTAGCATCTTTCTTTTCCATAAGATATTTAATAGCAGCATGATCAGTGTGAATAGTAACTTTAGAATCAACAATGTAAGGTCTGAACTTATCACAAGCAAATACAACTGCTAAGAATTCTTTTTCAGTAGTAGCATAATTTCTCTGGGCAGATCAAGAGTCTTACTAGCATATTGAATAACATTTAATTTCTTATCAACTCTCTGCCCTAGAACAACACCTACAGCATAATCACTAGCATCACACATAATTTCAAAGGGTAAATTCCAATCAGGTGGCTGAACAATAGGTGCAGTGATCAAAGCTTTCTTAAGTATTTCAAATGCTTCTACACAATCATCATCAAAGACAAAAGGAATATCTTTTTGCAATAAATTAGTCAGAGGCCTAGAGATTTTAGAAAAGTCCTTAATGAACCTCCTATAAAAACCGGCATGACCAAGGAAACTTCTTATACCTTTAATGTCCTTGGGACATGGCATCTTTTCAATAGCATCAACTTTAGCTTTATCAACTTCAATACCTCTTTCAGAAATTTTATGCCCCAAGACAATGCCTTCATTAACCATAAAGTGACACTTTTCCCAATTCAGGACGAGACTAGTGTCTTCACATCTCTGCAAAACTCGATCAAGGTTGCTCAAGCAATCATCAAAAGAGGATCCATAGACGGAGAAGTCATCCATGAATACCTCACAAATCTTTTCACAAAAGTCAGAGAATATAGCCATCATGCATCTTTGAAAGGTAGCAGGTGCATTACATAAACCAAAAGGCATACGTCTATAAGCAAAAGTACCGAAAGGGCAAGTAAAAGTAGTTTTTGATTGATCTTCCGCTGACACAGGTATTTGAGAGAAACCAGAATAACCATCTAGAAAGCAGAAATGTGTATGTTTGGATAGTCTTTCTAGCATTTGATCAATAAAAGGTAAAGGGTAATGATCTTTCTTAGTAGCTTTATTTAATTTACGGAAATCAATTACCATCCTATAACCTGTAATAATTCTTTGCGGAATCAATTCATCTTTATCATTAGGAACAACAGTAATACCTCCCTTTTTAGGGACACAATGGACAGGGCTTACCCATTCACTATCAGCAACGGGATAAATTATACCTGCCTCAAGGAGCTTTAGTATCTCCTTTCTTACCACTTCTTTCATCTTAGGGTTTAATCGTCGTTGAGGATCTCTAACTGGTTTGGCATCTTTCTCCACTTTAATTTTGTGTTGGCATAGAGTGGGACTAATGCCCTTAAGATCATCCAAAGTATATCCAATAGCAGCACGGTGCTTCTTCAGAGTTTTCAATAATCTTTCCTCTTCCTGCTCTGAAAGGTTAGCACTAATAATAACAGGATATATCTTCTTTTCATCAAGATAAACATATTTAAGATTATCAGGTAATGGTTTTAGCTCAAACACGGGATCACCCTTGGGTGGAGGAGGATCCCCTAGGATTTCAACAGGTAAGTTGTGTTTCAAAATAGGAACCTGCTGAAGGAATACTTCATCTATTTCCCTTCTTTCATTCATAAACATATCATTTTCATGGTCTAGCAAATATTGTTCTAACGGATCAGTAGGAGGCACGACAATAGAAGCAAGACCAATTATTTCATCTTTACTAGGTAATTCTTTATCACGGGGTTGTCTACGAAATTTAGCAAAATTAAACTCATGAGTCATATCATCCAAGCCAATCGTGACAACATCCTTTTCACAATCAATCCTAGCATTAACAGTATTCAAGAAGGGTCTACCAAATATAATGGGACAAAAGTCATCTTGTGGGGAACCAAGAACAAGGAAATCAGCAGGGTATTTAACTTTCCCACACAAGACTTTAACATCTCTAACAATCCCAACTGGTTTAATAGTATCTCTATTGGCAAGCTTAATTGTAACATCAATATCTTCCAACTCAGCGGGTGTAATATCGTGCATAATTTCTTGGTATAAGCAAAAAGGTATTGCACTAGCACTAGCACCCATATCACATAAGCCATGATAACAATGATCTCCTATTTTAACAGAAATAACAGGCATGCCTACAACAAGTCTATGTATCTTAGCATCGGGTCTAACAATATTAACAGTTTCACCACAGAAGTAAATAACATGCCCATCTATATTATCATCTAGGAGATCTTTAACCATAACAATACTAGGTTCAATTTTAATTTGCTCAGGAGGTGTATAAGTTCTAGTATTACTCTTACGAACAACAGTTGAAGCTTTAGCATGATTCTTTATTCTAACAGGAAAATGTGGTTTCTCAACATAAGTAGTAGGAACAACAGGATCATTATAAGTGATAGTATTCTCTTCAACTGTAATAAGTGCAACTACTTTTACTTCAATGGGAGGATTATATTTAAACCACTTCTCCTTAGGGAGATCAACGTGAGCAGCAAAAGATTCACAGAAAGAAGCTACTATCTCAGAGTCAAGTCCATATTTAGCGCTAAATCCAAGAAAAGCATCGGTATCCATAAAAGATTTAACACAATCAAACTTAGGTATTATACCTGACTCCTTACCATTGCCGGAACCCCAATCTTCAGAGTTGCATTTAATTCTTTCCAATAAGTCCCACTTAAATTCAGTAGTCTTCATCATATAAGAACTAGCACAGGAAGTATCGAGCATGGTGCGATCATTGAGAGAAAGCCGAGCATAAATTTTTTGAATAATCATTTCTCTTGAGAGCTCATGATTGGGGCATGAATATAACATTGACTTAAGCCTCCCCCAAGCTTGAGCGATGCTTTCTCCTTACCGAGGCCAGAAATTATATATGTAATTACGATCACGGTGAACAAGATGCATAGGATAGAACTTCTGGTGAAATTCGAACTTCAATCGTTTATAGTTCCAAGATCCCGTATCATCACATAGCCTATACCATGTCAATGCATCTCCCTTCAAAGATAAAGGGAAGACCTTCCTCTTAACAACATCATCGGGAATACCTGCAAGCTTAAATAATCCACAAACTTCATCCACAAAGATAAGGTGTAAATCGGGATGCAATGTTCCATCTCCTGCAAAGGGATTAGCTAGCAGTTTCTCTATCATACCCGAAGGAATTTCAAAGTAAACATTTTCAGTAGGTTCAGTAGGTTGAGGAGCAACTCTTTTCTCTTCTTGTCGGGGCGAAGATGCCCCGAACAAGCCCCTCAAAGGATTAGTTTCCATAGTAACAAGTGACAGAAAATTTCAGCACACTATATAAATGTTTCCTTACCAAGTTCCACTCACCAAAGGCGCTTCACTCCCCGGCAACGGCGCCAGAAAAGAGTCTTGATGACCCACAAGTATAGGGGATCTATCATAGTCCTTTCGATAAGTAAGAGTGTCGAACCCAACGAGGAGCAGAAGGAAATGACAAGCGGTTTTCAGTAAGGTATTCTCTGCAAGCACTGAAATTGTAGGTAATAGATAGTTTTGTGATAAGATAATTGTAACGAGTAACAAGCAATGAAAGTAAATAAGGTGCAGCAAGGTGGCCCAATCCTTTTTGTAGCAAAGGACAAGCCTGGACAATTTCTTATAATGAGAAAAGCGCTCCCGAGGACACATGGGAATTATCGTCAAGCTAGTTTCATCACGCTCATATGATTCGCGTTCGGTACTTTGATAATTTGATATGTGGGTGGACCGGTGCTTGGGTACTGCCCTTACTTGGACAAGCATCCCACTTATGATTAACCCCTATTGCAAGCATCCGCAACTACAAAAGAAGTATTAAGGTAAACCTAACCATAGCATGAAACATATGGATCCAAATCAGCCCCTTACGAAGCAACGCATAAACTAGGGTTTAAGCTTCTATCACTCTAGCAACCCATCATCTACTTATTACTTCCCAATGCCTTCCTCTAGGCCCAAATAATGGTGAAGTGTCATGTAGTCGACGTTCACATAACACCACTAGAGGAGAGACAACATACATCTCATCAAAATATCGAACGAATACCAAATTCACATGACTACTAATAGCAAGACTTCATCCATGTCCTCAGGAACAAACGTACTACTCACAAAGCATATTCATGTTCATAATCAGAGGGGTATTAATATGCATTAAGGATTTGAACATATGATCTTCCACCGAGTAAACCAATTAGCATCAACTACAAGGAGTAATCAACACTACTAGCAACCCACAGGTACCAATTTGTGGTTTTGATACAAGATTGGGTACAAGAGATGAACTAGGGTTTGGAGAGGAGATGGTGCTGGTGAAGATGCTGATGGAGATTGACCCCATCCAGATGAGAGGATCGTTGGTGATGATATGGTGATGATTTCCTACTCCCGGAGGGAAGTGTCCCCGGCAGAACAGCTCTGCCGGAGCCCTAGATTGGTTCCGCCAAGGTTCCGCCTCGTGGCGGCGGAGTTTCGTCCCGTGAGCTTCCTTATAATTTTTTCCAGGACAAAAGACCTCATATAGGAGAAGTTGGGCGCCTAGTAGGGGGGGGGGCACCCTCCTGGCCAGGGTGTGGGCCCCCTCAGGTACTTTCTTTGCTCAATAATTTTTATTAAATCCAAAATGACTTTCATGGAGTTGCGGGACTTTTGGAGCTGTGCAGAATAGGTTCCCAATATTTGCTCCTTTTCCAGCTAGAATCCCAGCTGCCGGCATTCCCCCTCTTCATGGTAAACCTTGCAAAATAAGAGAGAATAGCCATAAGTATTGTGACATAACGTGTAATAACAGCCCATAATGAAATAAATATTGATATAAAAGCATGATGCAAAATGGACGTATCAATGATGATGGTGATGTTGATGAAGACGATCACCGCGGTGATGATTCCCCTCCCGATGGCACTCCGGCGCCACCGAGAGAGAGGAGGAGAGATTCTCCCCCTTGTGCTTTCTCCTCCATGGCCTCCCCTGGATGGGGAGAGGTTTGCCCTGTGGTCCTTGGCCTTCATGGCGATGATGGCCCCTCCGGGATGCTTCTCTATGGCCTCCGATGATGATGGCCTCTTCCGAAAGGGTGCCAGAGAGGGCCTATATTGATTTCTCGTGGCTATAAAGGCTTGCGGTGGCGGAACTTCCGATCTAGGTTATTTCCCGAAGTTTTCTGTATTAATAGGAGAGGTTGGCGTTGATTTCACGTCAGGGGGGTCTTCGGGCTGTCCACGAGGCAGGTGGGCCCGAGGGGGGTGGGCGCACCCCCCATCCTCGTGGGCAGCCCGGGAATCTTTTGGCCCAACTCTTTGACTCCAGGGGCTTCTTTTGGTCCATAAAAAATCATCAAAAATTGGCACATCAATTGAACTCCGTTTGGTTTTCCTTTTCTGTATAACTCAAAAACAAAGAGAAAATAGAAACTGGCGCTGGGCTCTAGGTTAATAGGTTAGTCCCAAAAATCATATAAAATAGCATATAAATGCACATAAAACATCTATGATGGATAACATAATAGCATGAATGCTTCATAAATTATAGATACGTTGGAGACGTACCAGCATCCCCAAGCTTAATTCCTACTCGTCCTCGAGTAGGTAAATGATAAAATAAATAATTTATGAAGTGTGAATGCTAGCAGGTGCACAAGTGATAAATGATAATTTGAATCACCTTTTTCTAGCATCATCATATGTCATAACAGTATCTCATCTCATAAATTTTTTCATGATCAAGTAACAAGCTATTCACATGTTAAAGTATAGATCATAAACCTTCTGGAAACTAACAAACTATATTCTCAGTCATCAAACAATTGCAATTCGTCTTATTTTCAGGAAGGGTCTATGTCAGAGCTTTGATTCAGCAAACTCCACATACTCAACTATCATTTAATCTTTCACAATTGCTAACACTCACGTCATATTTATGGGTTCAAAGTTTTAATCAGACACAGAGAAAGATAGGCGCTTATAGATTCGCCTCCCAACCTTTTACCTCAAGGGTAATGTCAACAATAATAGTTCATGATAACTTTCATCCAATTGGATATATATCAGGATCTTTCCAACACAATGTGCTTGCCAAAAGGATAAAATGTAAAAAGAAAAGCTGAAGATCACCATGACTCTTGTATAAAGTATAAGACAAGAATAAAAGATAGGCCTTTCGCAGAGGAAAGCAAAGGTTGTCATGTGCTTTTAAGGTTGGATGCACAAAATCTTAATGCAAAAGAACGTCACTTTATATTGCCTCTTGTGATAGAGACCTTTATTATGCAGTCCGTCACTTTTATTTCTTCCCTATCACAAGTTTGTATGAAGCTTATTTTCTTTTCACTAATAGATCATACATATTTAGAGAGAAATTTTTATTGCATGCACCAATGACAACTTACTTGAAGGATCTTACTCAATCCTTAGGTAGGTATGATGGACTTTCATGGCAAAACTGGTTTAAGGGATGTTTGGAAGCACAAGTAGTATTTCTACTTGGTGCAAAGAATTTGGCTAGCATGAGAGGGAAAGGCAAGCTCGACATGTTGGATGATCCAAGACAATATAACATTTCGGATATAGGAAAACATAACCCATTAAGTTGTCTTCCTTGTCCAACATCAACTTTTTAGCATGTCATATTTTAATGAGTGCTCACAATTACAAAAAAATGTCCAAGATAATATATTTATACATGAAATCTCTCTTCCTTCAATATTCTTTTATGAATTGTTCAAGTGACCAATTCTGCGTTTGCTAACTTTCAATGAGTTTACTACCTATACTTATTATGTGTGAAGTCATTACTCCCCATGTTATAAGCATATGAAACGTATATAAATTCAGATTTATGATATTCAATTCATTCAACCATTTACTCATAGGATATACGTGAAGCACGTGAGCAAATGACAAACTACTCCAAAAGATATAAGTGAAGAACACTGAGTAGTCAAATAATTAGCTAGCCATGGGAGGATTCTTTTTTATTCAAGATTTCAGATCCAATGATTTTATTCAAACAATGAGTAAAATTGAAAATACGCTCCAAGCAAAACACATATCATGTGACGAATAAAAATATAGCTCCAAGTAAGGTATACCGATAGTTTTGAAGACGAAAGAGGGGATGCCTTCCGGGGTATCCCCAAGCTTAGGCGCTTGAGTCTTCCTTGAATATTACCTTGGAGTGCCTTGGGCATCCCCAAGCTTAGGGTATTTCCACTCCTTATTCTCCTCATATAGATATCTCACCCAAAGCTTGAAAACTTCAATCACATAAAACTTTACAGAACTTCGTGAGATAGGTTAGTATGATAAAGAGTAAACCATTTACTTTGGTACTGTCAAAGACAAGTTTCATAATTTTTCTCACACAATGCCTACTATACCATATCATTTCTACAATTTATATTGAGAAATACAAGTCATAGAAACTAGAAAACAAGCAAACTATGCAATGAAAATAGAATGTGTTAGAAACAGAACAGTCTATAATGATCTGAACAACAACCATACTTCTGCTACTCCAAAAATTATGAAATAAATTTGTGGATGTGGGGAATTTATCTACTAATCATCTGCAAAAAGAATCAACCTGAAATCGCTCTCCACTAAGAAATGGCATCTATTCTCGTGAGCGCAAAGTTTCTGTTTTTTATGGCAAGATTGCAAAGACTTCACCCATGTCTTCCCAAAGGTCTTACTTGGCACTTTATTGAAACAAAAAGCTATAAAACATGATTACTACAGTAGATTAATCATATAGACACACAAAAACAGTAAGGATAAATATTGGGTTGTCTCCCAACAAGCGCTTTTCTTTAATGCCTTTTAGCTAGGCATGATGATTTCAATGATGCTCACATAAAAGAAAAGAATTGAAACATAAAAAGAGCATCACGAAGAATATGACTAGCACAATTGAATCTAACCCACTTCCTATGCCTAGGGATTTTGTGAACACATAATTTATAGGAACAAGAATCAACTAGCATAGAAAGGCAAAACAAGTATAACTTCAAAACTTTAAGCACATAGAGAGGAAACTTGATATTATCGCAACTCCTACAAGCATATATTTCTTCCTCATAATAATTTTCAGTAGCATAATGAATAAATTCAACAATCATAAAGCATTCTTTTCATGATCTATAAGCATAGAAATTTTACTACTCTCCACATAAGCAAAACTCTTCTCATTCGGAATAGTGGGATCACTAATTCCTAAAGTTGACACTCTTCCAAACCTGCTTTAGATGATAGTATTATTCATACTCCAAAAGATATAAGTAAAGTTCATGGATAATTCTACAATTAATATAGATTAACCAATATCCAAGCTCAAAATATATAAGTGAAGCACACAAAGCATTCTGTAAAACCATACTCAAATGATTTAAGTGAAGCACAAAGAGCAATTCTATAAGATCATACTTAAAAAATTTAAGTTAAGCACATGAAGTATTATATAAATCAATGAAGGGATATCTCATACTAGCATGGTTCTTAAGGAAAAATAAAAACACAAAGGACACAAATCTTGTAAACAAAACAAAACCGAGGTATACCGATATTTGTTGGAAGAAGAAAGAGGGGATGCCTTCTGGGGCATCCCCAAGCTTAGATGCTTGAGTATCCTTTGAAATATTTACTTGGGGTGCCTTGGGCATCCCCAAGCTTTAACTCTTGCCTCTCTTTATTCTTTTCACATCGGTAACTCCTCGTTCTTCGAACACTTCATCCACAAAAACTTACAAAAAATTTGTGAGATCCGTTAGTGTAATAAAGCAAACTACCACTTTAAGGTACTGTAATGAATTTATTATTTATTTACATTGGTGTTAAACCTACTGTATTACAACTTCTCTAAGGTTCATACCCCCCGATACTAGCCATAGATTCATCAAAATAAGCAAACAACACGCGAAAAACAGAATCTGTCAAAAACAAGACAGTCTGTAGTAATCTGGAAGTTTAGTAACTTCTGTAACTCTAACAATTATGAAATAAATATTACAATCTGAATTTTTTACAGAAGTAATATGCAAAAAAAATTAGACATATTTGACCTTCCAATAAAAAATGTAAAATCACGCGTTACAGCCAAAGTTTCTGTTTTTGTTCTGCACAAAGTAAACAAGCAATCTAATCATCCTAAAACCAAAGCTTGGCACATTATTTTTATAATACAATGGATATACACAAGGGGATAATTATTTACAGAGAAACTTCCATGAAAAGTTCTACATTGTTTCCGTGAGCATGAACACAAGTGCTCAAGGTCGACCCTCACTTCTTCAATGCATAACTTTCCAATCACTTCTCTTATTGAAAAATTGTTTAGGCATGAGAGGCAAGTAATTTTTTTTGGTATTTTCATTCTTTAATTTTTTTTGTATGTTTCACCCACAACTAAACAGAAACAAAAAGGAAAAACAAAATCTACTTAGTGAAGAAAGCAAACAAGCACACACGAAAATATCAACCCCATGCTATTGCTCCCCGGCAACGACGCCAAAAAAGAGCTTGATAATCCCCAAGTGCAGGGGATCATCGTAGCAATTTCCAAAGGTGGAAGTGATAAGTATGGAGTGTCAAACCCACAAGGAGCTAAAGATAAGATCAATATTCTCTCAAGTCCTATCTGCCACTGATACGACTCTACGTACACCAAACATTTGCTTCCAACTAGATATGAGAAATAAAACTACGTTGTGGGTATGAAGAGCATAACTTTGCATGATATCGGAGAACTAAAATATAAAAGTAGGTACTGTTATCATAAAGTTAGAATATATTACTAAATATTATAAACATCGAGTGTGGAATAATGATGGGTCGGTGTGCGAAATTATCCTAGACAATTGTTAACAAGACCGGTAGTCGTCATTGCAATTTCATGTGAGCGAGAGGCATAAACTAACATACTTTCTCTTCTTGGATCATATGCACTTATGATTGGAACTCTAGCAAGCATCCGCAACTACTAGAGATCATTAAGGTAAAACCCAACCATAGCATTAAAGTATCAAGTTCTCTTTATTCCCATACGCCATGTCCCACTTATCCGTGTTTGTGTTTCAGTCACTCATGCAACGCAGACAATAAGTAAACCATGGACATATTGCAACACCCTACAGCGGGAATCCCTCACGCTTGCGCGACACGGAGGGCACCATAGGACAGCACCAAAGTAAAAAATACGACTCATACCAATCTAGATCATCAATCAACCCAAAGACAAAGGATATCTACTCAAAATATCATAGGATGGCAACACATCATTGGATCATAATATGTGGCATAAAGCACCATGTTCAAGTAGGGATTACAGTGGGGTGCGGGAGAGTGGACCGCGTAAAAGAGATGATGATGGTGATGATGATGGTGATGTTGATGAAGACGATCACCGCGGCGATGATTCCTCTCTCGATGGCACTCTAGCGCCACCGAGAGAGAGGAGGAGAGATTCTCCCCCTTGTGCTTGCTCCTCCATGGCATCCCCCCCTGGATGGGGAGAGGTTCCCCCTCTGGTCCTTGGCCTTCATGGCGATGATGGCCCCTCCGGGATCCTTCTCCATGGCCTCCGGTGATGATGGCGCCCTCCGGCAGGGTGCCAGAGAGGGCCTAGATTGATTTCTCGTGCCTACAGAGGCTTGCGGCGGCGGAACTTTCGATCTAGGTTATTTCCTGAAGGTTTCTGTATTTATAGGAGAGGTTGGCGTTGATTTCACGTCAGGGGGGTCTCCGGACTGTCCACGAGGCAGGGGGCGCGCCCCAGGGGGTGGGCGCACCCCCATCCTCGTGGGCAGCCCGGGACTTTTCTGGCCCAACTCTTTCACTCCAGGGGCTTCTTTTGGTCCACAAAAATCATTAAAAATTGGCACGTCAATTGGACTCCGTTTGGTATGCCTTTTCTGTAAAACTCAAAAACAAAGAGAAAACAGAAACTGGCACTGGGCTCTAGGTTAATAGGTTAGTCCCAAAAATCATGTAAAACAACATATAAATGCATATAAAATATCTACGATGGATAATATAATAGCATGAATGCTTCATAAATTATAGATACATTGGAGACATATCAATATCAACGTTGTTAATCGGTCACCACTCCTGAATAAGATTGAAAATGCTGAACTACCACCGGTGCAGTTTGTAGCAAATTTCCATACATATAACTATGGCTAATATCTTGCGGATGGCATCTACCCAAAGTGGCAAACATTTGTGAAGCCGTCGAAAAAATCGGAAGGTAAGAAAAATCTTGATTTTCACAATGCTCAGGCGGCGGCTAGGAAAGATATGGAGAGAGCTTTTGGGATTTTGCAAGCCCATTTTGCCATCGTGGAGAGGACCGGCTAGATTTTGAAATAAAAAAATGCTTTGGTACATCATGCAAGCTTGTGTGATCATGCACAACATGATCATCGAGAATGAGCGTGACCAAGATTTAGACTACTCTTAGTATGAGCTCCGAGGACATCCTGTGCGAGTGCGGCAGAGGGGTGCAAGGGTGGCCCGATTTGTTGCCTCCTATCATTGCCATTTGACGTGACGAAACGCACGATGATCTTCAGAAGAATCTCATCAAGGAGTGGTGGGCATGGAATGGCCGACATAGAGCATCATTATTTGTTTGTTTGATGTTGTATTGTTGAATTATTTGTTGTATTGCAAGATAAACTATTTGTTTGAGTTGTAATAATAAAATTAAACCATTTATTGTTGATTTATTTTGTTTGTGTTTGATTCTCTTGATTGTGTTTGGAGTGCAATGTTGTTTGCGTTGAGCGCGCACAGTTTTTTTGCAGCGGCTGCTGGAGCGGATCACACGCGCTATACTTTGCAGCAGCCACTGGAGCAAGCGCCCCTCGCCACGCAAAAACTCACGACTCCGGCGCTGTAAACGTTTTTTTAGCGCGCCGAGCGTTGTGTGGCTGTTGGAGATGCTCTTAGAGTATATGTAGATGTGCTTTACCGAACTGTAACCTACTCCCTCCGTTTTTAAATATTTGTCTTTCTAGAAATTTCAACAAGTGATTACATAAGGAGCAAAATAAATGAATCCACACTCTAAAATATATCTATATACATCCGTATATGGTAGTCCATTTAAAATCTTTATTAAAAAGACAAATACTTATAAACGGAGTGAGTATTTTCCAAATATGCACCACAAAGTATAGTCGCCGACGGCAACAATTTTGCCGAATTTGTGTGGAGTCCGACTCTGACCCCTTGTGCAGTTGGAGCCACACAAGGCGGAGTCAGCACGCCGTTGCCACGCCGGACTGAGATATTTACGCCGATATAAAACCTCCGCGTTCCCGTCCCTCCCTCCCCTCCCAAAACCCTAGCCTAGCCCAGCCTCCCCTGCTTTGCGGCGCGCCAGAGCGAGCGAGCAAGCCAGCCAAAAACCCACCAGCGCCGGGCGAGATGGATCGGCGCAAGGGCAGCGGCAGCCGCGACGCCAACGGCGGCCTCGCGGAGGCGACGGCGTCCAGGCTCAGGTTCGAGGACGCCGACGAGGTGGCCGAGGAGGTCGGGATGGAGGTGGAGGAGAGCCCCGCCGCGCCCGGGGAGGAGGTCATCGGCAACGACAAGACCAGCGCCGACTACTACTTCGACTCCTACTCCCACTTCGGTACGCGCGCTCGCTCCGAATCGAGAACACACGCCGTTTCCCCGTGGATTTCTGTTATAGCCCGCGGCATTGGGGATTTTTTTTCCCAATCTTTGATTGACTAGTTTATGGGAGAGCATGAGGTGTTGTACCGTCCGGTTGTATTGGCGACAATATTGGTGCCAAAGATTGATCTTTTGCAGGTCTAGTGCAGCATGCGAAATAATTAGTGTACCTGAACTGTAGGAGTTCCCTCAGTTGGATCAAAAATTAATTCTCACCCTATAAACGTGATGATTGGTGAAAATGAGATTGTTTTATTGGCAATAGCTCTGGTGGATTATAGGCTGTTTTGGTTCTTGCTTTTGTTGATCCACCAGATATTTGATGGTGTCATTTTTAATTTGACCATAGGTTGTTGCTCTGCTGAATGAAAATTTGACCTTTAGTTAAGCTGCGTTCACTAGTTGGAATTTTTGAAAACCTGTAGTTGCTTGTTTTCGTCTGGTGGTAAAAGTTGGTGATCCTTACTACTTGTGTTCTTTCATGTGCTTATTGTTGTTAGGTGCTGTATTAGTTACCTTTTGTCCCCATGTTCACTGCCTAGTTGTTTGGTGCTAAATTTTTTATGCTGTGTTTTAGTGTGACATTGTATGGAAAAGGGCCATTTTCTTGTTCTGTTTAATAGTCTAGCCATGTTCTAGTGTCAGGATGGTGGTCTTTTGAAGTCTTGCTCTTTTATTGGTGGTTTTATCATGTTTATGCTGTTTCGCACTGGCAAACATCATTAGCACCGAAGTATATAGTTCCTGAGTTCCTTACTGGATTGAGTGTATCACTTATTATTTTATTATGTCATATGTGTTACTTCCATGAACTGTCTAAAATGTAGTGTCTGTTTTGCAATAGTTTATTTTGTACTTATACTTTACCCTTGGTGTTTGTTTTGCAGGGATTCATGAAGTAAGCAGTTCTGAATGAAACACTACCCCCCCTTCTCTCTCGCAATTTTTCATCGTTGTATAATAGTCCTTGTTTTACTCTTTAGATGCGCCGACCAAATATGTGTGGTGCCAATTATTTTCCATGTATTGGTTGCAGGAAATGCTAAAAGATGTTGTTCGGACAAGATCATATCAAAATGTTATCACCCAGAATAACTTTCTTTTCAAGGACAAAATAGTCCTTGATGTTGGTGCTGGGACCGGTATCCTATCACTTTTTTGTGCAAAGGCAGGAGCTAAGCATGTCTATGCGGTCAGTGTACTAAATTCATGTTTTCAATTCAAGTCTACAATGGTGATTTAGTTATCCAAAGCTATTGTAATGAATGCCCTTTATTTGAATAAACTGGTATATTGGCTGAAGCACTTGTCTTCCATACAGTTGTGTGTACCCAACTATCTATGATCTGAATGAAATAGTTAGCTTTGCCTACTCATATATTCTAGTACCATGAAAATAATGTAAAAAACATGTCTCTGGTAATGAAGAGCCAGAAAATATTGACCAACCTATGTTTATCCTACTGTTGCCTTGCATTTCTGTTTCCTTGGGTACGTATTACAATAGATAGCACACCAAGCCCCTGACGCCCCACCCACACATGCGCACAAAAAAAGAAGGACAAAAAATGAAGCACACAAAGTGATTGTCTATGTTGTCCTGTGAAGTTTGGGATTTCAGATATTCCTTAGTTTGAGGCGCAGGGGATTATTTTTGTCATTTTACTCTGGCTGAATGAACACTTCCTGTCACTTGTTACTATGCTTCTAATCTTCTTTCATTTTCCTAACATAGAGTTGTTCTTTTCATTTACAGATTGAATGCTCACAGATGGCGGACATGGCAAAGGAAATTGTGAAAACAAATGGATTTTCTGAAGGTGATTTCCTGTCATTTTACTATCTATTCTATGATAGTTCTTATAGCATGTTAATCTCTTGTTGTGATATACTTACATTTTGCTTCCGTTGCAGTCATTACGGTAATAAAAGGGAAAGTTGAAGAAATTGAGCTTCCTGTCCCAAAAGTAGATGTCATAATCTCTGAATGGATGGGTTATTTCCTCCTGTTTGAGAATATGTTGGACACTGTTCTTTTTGCACGTGATAAATGGCTGGTAAGTGACCCTTCAGAGGGTTCAAGTGTTTACATTTCCTTCTTTGTTATTTCTTTTAACTTGGTACTCCAAGAGGGAACGTTGATTGAATATTCGGACCTGCTGTTTTGTACTGGAACTTTGTTGGATTGTAGCTTATATTACTTTTTGTTATTATTGCTTCTATGTAGGCTGATGATGGTGTTGTCCTGCCAGACAAAGCCTCTTTACATCTTACTGCAATTGAAGATGCAGAATACAAGGAGGACAAAATTGAATGTAAGTATGGTGGTGCATGGTGCACTGGAGTATCTGCATATGAGTTTCATGCAGCATGTGTTCAGAAGTTTTCCTGAACTCATATTTATTCTCTAATGGCGTTATTTTTTACCCTTGCAGTTTGGAATAATGTGTATGGCTTTGATATGAGCTGTATTAAGAAACAGGCAATGATGGAGCCACTTGTAGATACTGTGGATCAAAATCAGATCGTCACTAACTGTCAGTTACTGAAGGTAATGGCGTACTTCTCAACCAAGTTATCTTTTGTTTTTGTGTTATATCTGTTCAATTGGCAGATTGGATTAAATCCTTTTGTCTATTTGATATGCGTGTTTCAGACGATGGATATTTCCAAGATGTCATCTGGGGATGCATCATTTACTGTGCCGTTCAAATTGGTAGCAGAGCGTAATGACTTCATCCATGCTCTTGTTGCTTACTTTAACGTGTCATTCACCAAATGCCATAAGCTGATGGGCTTCTCGACAGGTTTGTCTGTCCTCACCTTTTATCATCCAAAGTATAGCTCCTTTCTTCAAGCAATCCGGTAGTGATGAATGTACACACAATTTACTGTTTGCAGGGCCCAGATCAAAGTCCACTCACTGGAAGCAGACTGTTCTGTATCTCGAGGATGTGGTAACTATCTGTGAGGGAGAGACTCTGTCGGGCAGCATGACAGTTGCAAACAACAAAAAGAACCCTCGGGACATTGACATTACGCTGAAATACGCCATAAACGGCAATAGGTGCAAGGTGTCCAGAACACAACACTACAAGATGCGGTGACCAACACGAGGAACTCAGCTGCCGTGCAGTCCACTCAATTTTGGTCGACTGAGTATCTTGTGTTTCGCAAAATTTGATGCTTGTTCCCTGGTCTTGTATTTTAACATGCGCTTGTCAGGCACCTAGGCAACAAAGTAGAAAGTAGAGTTTGACTGGCATGTTAATGTAGTTTGATTCATTGCAAATCTATGTTGTGTCCGTGGCACAGGGATTTTGGGAAGTTGTTGTACACGACTGTGTCAAAAATGAATCCATAATAGATCACAACCCTCGCAATTTATGGGTTGATATCTTCTGCTACTGTGGTCTTCTGTTATGTCTTTTTTGTGTGTATCGCCATTATTTTTACTGCCTGAGCATATATTCCTTTGCTAACTCCATCCGCTCGGAATTACTTGAACTAAAATACATCTACATACATCCATTTCAATGACAAGTATTTTCGGACGGAGGGAGTACAATGCAGATCTTTTGCGTGCAAAACAGGATAATAAGATATTTTTTTGAGCTACACACAAAAAATGTCATAGTGTCGAAAAAATGTCTTATATTATGGGACGGAGGAGTACTTAGGCCTTGTTCGGTAGTCGCCCGCTCCTGGAATCTGCAGAGCGGGGGAAGTGCAGCTCCGCCGTTTTAAACTATAGCTCCGCCAACTCCGCTCCCGGAGTTGTGGAGCGGAGTTGTCGTTTGCAAAAGTAATAATGATCTTTTCAGGCATGCCTAGGAACAATGCCGAAAATGCATGGCAACTTTAACAATAAGCAGAGTAGTCTTACAACACATAATTTTACTCTAACAGAGCATGCTAAATTGCTGATGCCACCATGTTACGAAGATTCACTGCGCGAGTACGCTGCATAATAAGAGAGGTTTGAGATTGTGAGATGAAAACTGGCAAGCAGATTGGCTTGGAGCATAATCAGTAGGGTTGGCGAGTGCTTACTTGTAGAGGTAAGCACCAATGCCAAGAATGATGCATATCAGTATGATATCAACTGTGAAGTTCCTTGTCGATCGAATCTGCACAACACCCAGATCCAGATTTTGATTTGTCAGCAGAACAAAAGAATGAAAGTTGTTCTTCATCAGGGATCTAAGGGAGCAACAAAGCCAACCTGGTTGACTATCTCTTTAAGCCTGACGTTGGTCTTTCTTAGTTCTGTGTTAGCCTTGTCGACCTGCAGAAAATACCATGCATATCAGCCAGTTTTCATCTATGGAAAAGACAGAAGGATGGACCAGAAAGCATTTTTTTTGTTACAAGAGCAGAATGGGGTCAAAACCTTTCTGTCAATTTCGTCCATGAGAGGGACCTGCCTGTCCAGTTCCTGCAGAATTACGTCATCAAGAGTCAATTGTAGCTCAAGAGTCAATTCAGCTTGGGTTATTATGCATGCCACTTGATGCATTTGCAGCTGACTGACCTCACCAATGTCCTCTGCCAGGTTTTTCAGCGTGTCCAGGCCTTCAGAAATGAGGTCCAGCCCTTCATCCTGCGCATCACATCACATTTAGAAAGGTAAATTCAGGGTTTTCGAAAGTCGACTGCTAGCAGTTTACAGAAATTGATTTAATGGGCACGAGGCCAAAATTGTTGCCTGTTTGATCCGGAGCATCTCGAACTCCATTCGAAAAGCCTCCGATTCCTCGCTGGTCTGGAAGTAGCCCTCGTCCAAAGTTTCAGCTGCAACTGGTTGAAAGTTGAAACACGAGAAACATGGTTGGTTCCAACTCTGAAAGAGAACCAAATCCTTGTGTTTTTCTTTACATGCGATATGCACCTTTTAATATATCCCCTAAAATCAGAGGGATTCTATCGTCACGCTAGATACTACAGTTTTTTCACGAGGAATGATATGCAATGCAGACTGAAGAATGTGTTGCTGTACACTGGTACTAACTGAAGAATGCACCGGAACATGAGAGGCAAGTCTGAACACAATTTCAGTAGCTGAGATGATAATTGATACTTTGCAGATGAAAGAAAAAAGGGAAACCTGAAGAGTCAAACTTGATCCCCGGCCGAGCGTTCCCGCCGCCGTTCTGATCCGCCGCGCCGCCACCGTCGGGGATCGACTGGATCCTCTGATGCAATGCCGAGACCAGATCAGGCCGCAGCGCCATCTCCTCCCGCGACACCCCTTTCATCTGTGCATGCATGTTCAATCGTTCAGACATTCGTACTTGTATCGGAAACTCATCGGGATGATCTATCAATTTCGAGAAGAAAACTATGGAGACGAGCTCGGATCGAGTTGATGGCGTGTAAATGTGATCGATTATTTTTGTCACCTTCTTGCCGGCTAGCTTCTGGAGCTTGGCCACTTCCTCCAGGAGCCGCGCCTTGGTGCGCCGCACGCCGGCGTTGAGGGTCACCGCCGCCGCCCGGTTCGTCTCCCTCGCGGCCCGCTCCGACTTCTGAATTCAATCACAGTTTGACATGAACCGTGAGCGCGGCATTTCAGGCAGGATCAAGGATCAAGGAAGGCCGCATGCAGCTAGCAACGCGAGGAGGCGGCGGGGAACGGGACCTCGATGGCTTCGTCGATCACGGCGTCCATGTCGGCGTAGAGCCGCGAGAAGGGGTCGGCGGCGTCATTCCGGTGCTTGTCGGCGTCGTACCTCTCGTACTTCTTGCAGATGGCGTCCACCCGGGTCAGCACGTCGATCATGCTCATCTTGCCGTCCTCCCCGTGATCGCCGGTGCGCAATGCCGCATCCGGAGGGGCGGCCTCTCGTCGACCGGCGCGCCGCCGCTACGGCGGTGGTCAGTTAGTACGGCGAATCAGTGGTAAACCACGCCGGACAGGAGAAAAGGAAGAGAAGGGAATGGACGAGGTCAGGAGGAGCCTCCGTCTTGTTGTGGAATGGTTTGGGGGATATCTCGCTGGTTGTTAGTCTGTTGGTTACCCGCGAAACCCCCGGCCGGCGTTTGGTTATTCATTTTTATTTTTGTAAAATCATTTAGGAAATTGTTATTTGAGCATTTACTGTGAACTCAGTCTATGTTTCTTTCGCTCGCAGTTAGTCTGAAACTGCTTTGCCACATCATTTCTTTGTTGCATCTGAAAGAGAGATGTATCATGAAAGCTGATCTTCTATAGAAATGTCCTTCGACAGACAATTCTGGTTACTACGTTTTTATATAAATGTGTGCATCAAAACATTGATAAATGTCCGCACAGTGCGGTCCAAACACTTTGTGTCATCCAACGCCATGCATTAACGTCCGCGGACCGGTCAATACGTCTAAATTCCTACAAACCGGAAGCAAAACTGGGAGGTTTGCGGACAACCGCCACATAGGAGTCCGACACCCACAAGTACCCACAAAAAAAACCCATCTAGAGCCTTGCTTCGCTCTGCCCCCCCCTCCTCTGTATCTGTGTAGTCCAAGAATGTCGTCGCCGCTGTACCACCCACTCTACCACCCAGGCGTTGCTGGACCTTCGCCGCTCCATCCGGCGCCAACCTGGAGTTGCCTACGCCTCCTTTCAGCCCCTAGTCCGACGATGCTTAGGTACCCTCCGCCCCTGCACATTGTCAGCCATGGTGGACACCACACCTGACAAGTGTTCGGCCAAATGCCACATCCAAATTTGTTGACATTTTTTATTCAGTTGCAGAGTACTTCTACGCCGAGTTCATTTATATGTCCTCGTCAAATGAAGAAGAATATGAGGATGAAATGACGATGATGTATCTGGTTATTGAAGATGCCCAACATGCGGAGTAGCATGTTTTCAGTTTCAAGGGGTCAATCACGGGACATCGAGTGCTGAATCGGTATAAGGCACAAGGCATATGATGATGATGGACATCTACTTCGTCCCTGATGCACTATTAGAGTCCTATTTCGGTCGTCGATTTTGGATGAGCCGAATTATATATGTTCAATCGCCTCTACAATGGTTTTCGGGCCTATGATGATTATTTTATCTTGAAGAAGGTGAAGGAAATATGTCCTAGAGGCAATAATAAAATTATTATTTATATTTTCTTATATCATGATAAATATTTATTATTCATGCTACAGTTGTATTACCCGGAAATTTGATACATGTGTGGATACATAGATAAAACACCGTGTCTCTAGTAAGCCTCTACTAGACTAGCTCGTTGATCAAAGATGGTTAAGTTTCCTAACCGTAGACATGTGTTGTCATTTGATTAACGGGATCACATCATTAGGAGAATGATGTGATAGACAAGACCCATCTGTTAGCTTAGCATAATGATCATTAAATTTTATTGCCAATGCTTTCTTCATGACATATACATATTCCTTTGACTATGAGACTATGCAACTTCCGGATACCGGAGTAATACCTTGTGTGCTATCAAACATTACAACGTAACCGGTGAAGGAAATATGCCCTAGAGGCAATAATAAAATTATTATTTATTTCCTTATATCATGATAAATATTTATTATTCATGCTAGAATTGTATTAATTGGAAACTTGGTACATGTGTGAATACATAGACAAAACAGAGTGTCCTTAGTATGCCTCTACTTGACTAGCTCGTTAATCAAAGATGGTTAAGTTTCCTGACCATAGACATGTGTTGTCATTTGATAAACGTGATCACATCATTAGAGAATGATGTGATGGACAAGACCCATCCGTTAGCTTAACATTATGATTGTTTAGTTTTATTGCTATTGCTTTCTTCATGACTTATACATATTCCTCTAACTATGAGATTATGCAACTCCCGAATATCGGAGGAACACTTTGTGTGCTATCAAATATCACAACGTAATTGGGTGATTATAAAGATACTCTACAGGTGTCTCCGAAAGTGTTTGTTGAGTTGGCATAGATCAAGATTAGGATTTGTCACTCTGTGTATCGGAGAGGTATCTTTGGGCCCTCTCGGTAATGCACATCACAATAAGCCTTCCAAGCAATATGACTAATGAGTTAGTTACGGGATGATGCATTACGAAACGAGTAAAAGAGACTTGCCGGTAACGAGATTGAACTAGGTATGATCATACCGATGATCGAATCTCGGGCAAGTAACATACCAATGACAAAGGGAATAACGTATGTTGTTATGCGGTTTGACCGATAAAGATCTTCGTAGAATATGTAGGAGTCAATATGAGCATCCAGGTTCCGCTATTGGTTATTGACCGCAGATGTGTCTCGGTCATGTTTACATAGTTCTCGAACCCGTAGGGTCCGCACGCTTAACGTTCGATGACGATTTGTATTATGAGTTATGTGTTTTGGTGACCGAAGTTTGTTCAGAGTCCCGGATGAGATCACAGACACGACGAGGAGTCTCAAAATGGTCGAGAGGTAAAGATTGATATATTCGAAGACTACATTCGGACACCAGAATGGTTTCGGGAAGTATCGGATAAGTTTCGGAGTACCAGGAGGTTACCGGAACCCCCCGGGGGACTATTGGGCCTTCATGGGCCCTAGTGAAGAGAGGAGGCACGCGGCCAGGTGGAGGCGCACACCCTCCAATCCCAAACCGAATTGGACTAGGGGTGGGGGGCGTGGCCCCCCTTTCCTTCTTCTCCTCCACCTCTTTCCCCTTCCCCCTTCTCCGAAAAAGGAAAGGAAGTCCAACTAGGATTGGGAGTCCTAGTTGGACTCCCCCCTTTGGTGGGCCCCCTTAGCCGACTGCCTCCTCCCCTCCTCCTTTACATATGGGGGCGGGTGATACGTCTCCAACGTATCTATAATTTATGAAGCATTCATGCTATTTTATTATCTGTTTTGAATGTTTATGGGCTTTATTATACACTTTTATATTACTTTTGGGACTAACCAATTAACCGGAGGCCCAACCCATATTGCTGTTTTATTGCCTATTTCAGTGTTTCGAAGAAAATGAATATCAAACGGAGTCCAAACGAAATGAAACCTTCGGGAGCGTGATTTTTGGAACGAACGTGATCCGGGAGACTTGGAGTTGAAGTAAAGGAAGCTTCGAGGTGGCCACGAGGGTGGGGGGCGCCCCTCCTACTGGGCGCGCCCCCTGTCTCATGGGCCCCTCGAGGCTCCCCCGTCCGACTTCTTTCGCCTATATATTCCCATATAACCTAAAAACATCAAAGCGAACAATAGGTCGGGAGTTCCGCCGCCGCAAGCCTCTGTAGCCACCAAAAACCTCTCAGGAGCCCGTCCCGGCACCCTGCCGGAGGGGGGACCCCTCACCGGTGGCCATCTTCATCATCCCGGCGCTCTCCATGACGAGGAGTGAGTAGTTCACCCTCGGGGCTTAGGGTTTTGGTTGATTTGTGTCTTAAGGTGTTATTCTAGTACGAACTCTATGATAGATTGAACGGAAAGAATAGCTTCGTGTTATTTTACTACGGACTCTTGAATAGATTGAGAAGAAAGGATAACTTTGAGGTGGTTTCGTACCCTACCATAATATCTTCCTTTGTTCTCCGCTATTAGTGGCTTTGGAGTGACTCTTTGTTGCATGTTGAGGGATAGTTATATGATCCAAGTATGTTATTATTGTTGAGAGAACTTGCACTAGTGAAAGTATGAACCTTAGGCCTTGTTTCCTACTATTGCAATACCGTTTACGCTCACTTTTACCACTTGTTACCTTGCTGTTTTTATATTTTCAGATTATAAATACTCATATCTACCATCCATATTGCACTTGTATCACCATCTCTTCGCCGAACTAGTGCACCTATACAATTTACTATTGTATTGAGTGTGTTGGGGACACAAGAGACTCTTTGTTATTTGGTTGCAGGGTTGCTTGAGAGAGAACATCTTCATCCTACGCCTCACATGGATTGATAAACCTTAGGTCATCCACTTGAGAGAAATTTTCTACTGTCCTACAAACCTCTGCACTTGGAGGCCCAACAACGTCTACAAGAAGAAGGTTGTGTCGTAGACACCAGGCTCTTTTCTGGCGCCGTTGCCGGGGAGGTGAGTGCTTGAAGGTATATCTTTAGATCTTGCAATCGAATCTTTTTGTTTCTTGTTTTATAACTAGTTTAGTCTATAAAAGAAAACTAAAAAAAATGGACTTGAGTGTGTCTCATACGCTTCATCTTTTTAATATCTTTCGTGAGTATGATGAAAAGGAAAATTATGCTCAATTGCTAGAAGAAGAATGCATTAAAATGTTTGATACTAAATCTTTGAATGATGAGCATGATTGCAATGTTGTTATTATGAACTCTTTGAATATCCATAGTACTAATGATGATTGCACTAGTTATGATGAAAATGTCTCTTATAAGCATGTCGATTTTTGTGGAGAGCATTGGATTTGCATAGATACACCAAATAGAGAAGATAGATATTGCAAGAGGCATAAGCATGTAGAAACTAAATTGTTGCAAGAAAGGCTAAGGGTGAGTGACAAAAAATTATATTTCCTTCGCCGTACTTGTGAACTTTGCAATGAAAGTGGTCACTTACATCTCCGATGCAAATTGTTTCATGATCAAATCGTGTCAAAAAATTATGATGATTTGATCTCCCTTGCACATTGTAATGAACTTAGTTTGCTTATGAGTTACGAAGAAATGAAAAGTTTAACTAAATTTCTTCCAGAATTTGCCCATTATAACCTTCTTGAGTTTGATCTAGAGGAAATTTATATGTATTGTGTGGTGAATTGCATTGAAAATCCTTATATTGCCAATTACATAAAGAAAATAAAGCAAATAGAAGATGATGAGAATACTAATGAAAGGGAAGAGACTTCCCAATATCCTCCTATTATTTCTTATGATGAATCAGGTAACGAGGAGGAGCTTTCTATTTAACCAATCTCATCAATAAGGAGCTCAAAGAAGAAGGTTGAACCCACACATAATGTGAAGAAGAAAAAGAAAAGAAGGAGCAACAAAGGTAAAAAGGTATCCCTCCCAAATGATGTTGCTCCTACTACTCATTGTGATGATGATAATTGATATACTATTGGTGCTATCCATACTATTAAGGATGAGAGTGACTATGCTTATGATATGAAAAGTCCCAAGCTTGGGGATGCTACGTTTAGCCTCCCAAGTTTTGATACGCAAAATTGTTATGATGATAGCATGCCTCTTACCTATGATGATTATATTGATGAAAGTGGGTTTGGAAGAGTGTCAACTTTAGGAAGTAGTGATCCCACTATTTTGGAGGATGTTTAATCTTATTGTGATGAATATGAAAGTGGATTTGGAAGAGTGTCAACTTTATTTAGTGATGATTCCACTATCTTGGGAGAGGTTTCAATCGACTATGATGAGAACGAAGTTGCTACTTATGATGATTATTGTGATGAAACTTATGCTATAAAAAGTAGTGATTATTATATTTATAAAACTTGTCATGATTATGATTACCATTTTTCTGAACACTATCCTTTTAATGTGGAAACAATTTTTAGTGTTCAAGTCTCTTATGATACTCCCACTATCCCGAATGAGAAGAATTTTGCTTATGTGGAGAGTAGTAAATTTTCTATGCTTGTAGATCATGAAAAGAATGATTTAGGTGTTGGTTATATTGTTGAATTCATTCATGATGCTACTAAAAATTATTATGAGGGAGAAATATATGCTTGTAGGAATTGCAATAATATCAAGTTTCCTCTCTATGTGTTGAAAATCTTGAAGCTATGCTTGTTTTACCTTCCTATGCTAGTTGATCATTGTTCCCATAAGTTGTTTACTCACAAAATCTCTATGCATAGGAAGTGGGTTAGACTTAAATGTGCTAGTCATATGCTTCATGATGCTCCCGTTATGTTTCAATTCTTATTTTTTATGTGAGCATCATTGTCATCATCATGCCTAGCTAGAAAGGCATTAAAGAAAATCGCTTGTTGGGAGACAACCCAATATTTATCCTTATTGTGTTTGTGTGTTCACATGATTATGCTACTGTAGTAATCATGTTTTATAGCTTTTGTTTTAATAAAGTGCCAAGTAAGACCTTTAGGATAGCTTACGGTGATAGATGTGTTGATCCTACTGAAAATCAGAAACTTTTGCACCCAGTAAATTAGTTTTGTTAATTCACAGAAACGTGCTTATGATCTGATTCTTTTTTGCTCTGTATTGGTACATAAATTGCTTAGGACCTCCTAATTTTGTAGGATTTTTGGAGCTCCAGAAGTATACGTTTGATACAGATTTCTACAGACTGTTCTGTTTTTGACAGATTCTGTTTTCTATGTGTTGTTTGCTTATTTTGACGAATCTATGAGAAGTATCGGAGTGTATGAACCATAGAGAAGTTGGAATACAGTAGATATTACACCAAAATGAATTTAGAATGAGTTCATTACAGTACCTAAGTGGTAGTTTTATTTTCTTATACTAACGGAGTTTACGAGTTTTCTGTTGAGTTTTGTGGTGTGAAGTTTTCAAGTTTTGGATAAAGATTCGATGGACCATGGAATAAGGAGTGTCAAGAGCCTAAGCTTGGGGATTCCTAAGGCACCCCAAGGTAATATTCAAGGACAACCAAGAGTCTAAGCTTGGGGATGCCCCGGATGGCATCCCCTCTTTCATCTTCGTCTCGGTAACTTTACTTGGAGCTATATTTTTATTCACCAACATGGTATGTGTTTTGCTTGGAGCGTCATTTTATTTTGTTGGTATTTGCTTTCTGTTATTTATAATAATGTTTTGCATCTATATTTTCAATAAAAATGTCAAGGATAGCCTTTACCATGCTTATTTTTCTAGTATACATGTTGCTGTTTGAAAACAGAAAGTTTACCGCTGTTGCAAAAATTCCCTAGAAAAGTCAGAGAATGGTATAATGTTGAAACTTTTTGCATATTGAGATCTGATAAATCTTCTGCAGTTTAGTATTTTTGTCATAATTTTTGGAGTTAGGGAAGTATGATGAATCTTGCATTCTTTACAGACTATACTGTTTTGGCAGATTGCTGTTATGTTTGCATTGTTTGCATATGTTTGCTTGTTTAATGGTTCTATTTGAGGATAGGAGTGTTAAATATGCATAGGCATTTAGTATGAAATATTGAATAATAATTTTAGTGATTTGTTACAGTAGAAAATGATAAGGTTTTGCATTGGTTTATACTAACCTATCTCACGAGTTCTTGTTGAGTTTGGTGTGGATGAAGCTTTTGATAAAAAGAGAAACCATGATATGAGAGGAATGACACAAAAGTTCAAGCTTGGGGACGTCCAAGGCACCCCAAGATAATATTTCAAGAAGTCTCAAGCATCTAAGCTTGGGGATGCCCCGTTAGGCATCCCACCTTTCTTTTTCAACAACTATCGGTTAGTATCGGTTGAACCTAAATTTTTGCTTCTTCACATGAATTGTGCTATCCTTGAAATGTCATTTTATTTTGCTTTGCTTGTTGTTTGAATAAAATACCAAGATCTTAAATTCTTAAATGAGAGAGAGTCTTCACATAGTTACATAATTATTTAGCTACTCATTGATCTTCACTTATATCTTTTTGGAGTAGTTTGTCATTTACTCGTGTGCTTCATTTTTATCCTATGAGTAAATGGTTGAATGAGTTGAATGTCATAAATCTGAAATTATATATGTCTCATTTGCTTATCCCATGGGGAGTAATGACTTCACATCTAAGAAGTAGAGGTTGTAAATTTATTGAAGGTTAGCCAGCATTGTATTGGTCATTTGAACAATTCATGAAAGAATATTGAAGGAAGAGAGATTTCACATATAAATATACTATCCTAGACATCTTTTATAATTGTGAGCACTCATTAAGTATGACATGCTAAAGAGTTGATGTTGGACAAGGAAGACAACGTAATGGGTTATGTTTTCTCACATCTCAGTTAAAGTATATTGTCATGGATCATTCAAACATGTCGAGCTTGCCTTTCCCCCTTCATGCCAGCCAAATTCATTGCACCAAGTAGAGATACTACTTATTCTTCCAAATATCCTTAAACCCAGTTTTGCCATGAGAGTCCACCATACCTATCTATGGATCGAGTAAGATCCTTCAAGTAAGCTGTCATTAGTGCATGCAATAAAAATTGCTCCCTAAATATGTATGACTTATTAGTGTGAAGAAAATAAGCTTAAAACGGTCTTGTTATGGAAGCAATAAAAGCGACGGACTGCATAATAAAGGTCCATATACAAGTGGCAATATAAAGTGACGTTCTTTTGCACTAAGATTTTGTGCATCCAACCATAAAAGCGCATGACAACCTCTGCTTCCCTCTGCGAAGGGTCTATCTTTTACTTCATGTCTTTTACTTTATGCAAGAGTCAAGGTGATTTTCACCTTTCCCTTTTTCATTTAATCCTTTGGCAAGCACCTCGTGTTGGAAAGATCCTGATATATATATATATATATATATATATATATATATATATATATATATATATCCAATTGGATGTAAGTTAGCATGAACTATTATTGTTGACATCACCCAAAGGTGAATACATTGGGAGGCGAAATTATAAGCCCCTATCTTTCTCAGTGTCCGATTAAAACTCCATAACCATAAGTATTGCGTGAGTGTTAGCACTTGTAGAAGACTATATGATAGTTGAGTATGTGGAGTTTGCTAAATCAAAGCTCTGACATGGACCCTTCCTGAAAATAAGATGAATTGTAATTGGTTGATGACTAAGAATGAAGTTTTCTAGTTTTCAAGAAATTTTATGGTCTATGATTTAACATGTGAATAGCTTGTTACTTGATCTTGAGAAGTTTATGAGATGAACTACTATTATGACATATAATCATGCTAGAAAAGGTGATTGAAATTATCATTGATCAAACTTGTGCACCTTCTAGCATTCACACTTCATAAATTCTTTCTTTTATCATTTACCTACTCGAGGACGAGCAGGAATTAAGCTTGGGGATGCTGATAAGTCTCCAACGTATCTATAATTTATGAAGCATTCATGCTATTTTATTACCTGTTTTGAATGTTTATGGGCTTTATTATACACTTTTATATTACTTTTGGGACTAACCTATTAACCGGAGGCCCAACCCATATTGCTGTTTTATTGCCTATTTCAGTGTTTCGAAGAAAAGGAATATCAAACGGAGTCCAAACGGAATGAAACCTTCGGGAGCGTGATTTTTGGAATGAACGTGATCCGGGAGACTTGGAGTTGAAGTAAAGGAAGCTTTGAGGTGGCCACGAGGGTGGGGGAGCGCCCCCCTACTAGGCACGCCCCCTGTCTTGTGGGCCCCTCGAGGCTCCCCCGAACGACTTCTTTCGCATATATATTCCCATATACCCTAAAAACATCGAAGCGAACAATAGATCGGGAGTTCCACCGCCACAAGCCTCTGTAGCCACCAAAAACCTCTCGGGAGCCCGTTCCGGCACCCTGCCGGAGGGGGGATCCCTCACCGGTGGCCATCTTCATCATCCCGACGCTCTCCATGACGAGGAGGGAGTAGTTCACCCTCGGGGCTGAGGGTATGTACCAGTAGCTATGTGTTTGATCTCTCTCTCTTGTGTTCTTGAGGTGACACGATCTTGATGTATCGCGAGCTTTGCTATTATAGTTGGATCTTATGATGTTTCTCCCCCTCTACTCTCTTGTGATGAATTGAGTTTTCCCTTTGAAGTTATCTTGTCGGATTGAGTCTTTAAGGATTTGAGAACACTTGATGTATGTCTTGCCGTGCTTATCTGTGGTGACAATGGGATATTCACGTGATCCACTTGATGTATGTTTTGGTGATTAACTTGCGGGTTCCGCCCATGAACCTATGCATAGGGGTTGGCACATGTTTTTGTCTTGACTCTCCGGTAGAAACTTTGGGGCACTCTTTGAAGTACTTTGTGTTGGTTGAATAGATGAATCTGAGATTGTGTGATGCATATCGTATAATCATGCCCACAGATACTTGAGGTGACAATGGAGTATCTAGGTGACATTAGGGTTTTGGTTGATTTGTGTCTTAAGGTGTTATTCTAGTACGAACTCTATGATAGATTGAACGGAAATAATAGCTTCATGTTATTTTACTACGGACTCTTGAATAGCTTGAGCAGAAAGGATAACTTTGAGGTGGTTTCGTACCCTACCATAATCTCTTCGTTTGTTCTCCGCTATTAGTGGCTTTGGAGTGACTCTTTGTTGCATGTTGAGGGATAGTTATATGATCCAAGTATGTTATTATTGTTGAGAGAACTTGCACTAGTGAACGTATGAACCTTAGGCCTTGTTTCCTACTATTGCAATACCGTTTACGCTCACTTTTACCACTTGTTACCTTGGTGTTTTTTATTTTCAGATTACAAATACTCATATCTACCATCCATATTGCACTTGTATCACCATCTCTTCGCCGAACTAGTGCACCTATACAATTTACTATTGTATTGGGTGTGTTGGGGACACAAGAGACTCTTTGTTATTTGGTTGCAGGGTTTCTTGAGAGAGACCATCTCCATCCTATGCCTCCCACGGATTGATAAACCTTAGGTCATCCACTTGAGGGAAATTTGCTACTGTCCTACAAACCTCTGCACTTGGAGGCCCAACAACGTCTACAAGAAGAAGGTTGTGTAGTAGACATCAGCGGGGGGGGGGGGGGGGGGGGCACCCCAAAGGCACACCAAGATTTCTCTTACCCATTAGCCGCCACATCTTGAGAACTTCTGAAATTTCCTCACGAGCATTGCTAGCTCCTGGCTTAGTTCCTCAGGATCACCAAGGCTGCTACAGAATCTTCTCCTTCAGATTCGGAAACTGCCTTGGCCTTCAGTGCGCGTGATCTTCTATAGTTTGGTCCATAAAGGTCCACTAGTAGAAAAACGACTTTTAGTACCGGTTTGTAAGGGCCTTTAGTACCGGTTCTGGAAACCGGCACTAAAGGGTGAGGACTAAAGGTCCCCCCTTTTAGTCCCGGTTCAACACGAACCGGGACCAAAGGCCCACCACGTGGCACCAGGCGCGCCGTGGTCTGGGGACTAAAGGATTTTTTTGAATTTTGTTTTGAAATAAAGCAAAAACAACCCGCCTACTGGGCCGTACAGGCCTGCATCCCGCCTACTGGGCCGGTACGGCCTGCATACGACTAGAAACCCAACCTCTAGTTGGGCCAGGATGCAGGCCCGTACGGTTCAGTAGGCCCCACAGGGCAGATGACTTGCAATAGGCCCGCAAAGGCCTGCTTAGAGAGGAGCTCGACATGGTAGCCGCGGCAGGGCTTATAAACCTGTGCGAGCTCCTCTCAATTAGCGAGGTGAGACTAAACATTGTGCACTGCGGGTGGCAGCGCACCACCTTTAGTACCGGTTGGAGCCACCAACCCGTACTAAACGGGGGGGGGGGGTCTTTAGTACTAGTTCGAGCCACCAACCCGTACTAAAGGCCATGACCCCTTTAGTACCGGTTGGAGCCACCAACCGATACTAAAGGTCACAAATAAACCGGGACTAATGCTTAGCCGTTCGAACCGGGACTAATGGTCACATTAGTGCCGGCTCAAATACAAACCAGGACTAATGAGCTGCACATTAGACCCTTTTTCTACTAGTGGTCTCTCTTCTCATCAAGTTGGAACTCATGAGTATTTAGCCTCTAGAGGATATCAGCAGGATCAAGTGACTTGTAGTCTCCATTTTCTTGAATCATCAGTGCAAGTGTGTCAAATTAGGAATCAAGTGATCTCGGCAATTTCTTCACCACCTCATGGTCGGTGATGTCAGTGGCACCAAGTGCTTGAAGCTCATTTGAGATGTCAGTGAGGCAAGGTTTGCTGAACATTTTCATTGTCAAGTCTCTTGAAGCGGTTGAAGAGATTGCGAAGAACGTCAACTCGAGAGTCACGTTGAGTTGAGACTCCTTCGTTGACCTTGGACAACCTATCCTAGATAAGCTTTGTTGTCTCCAAAGCACTCACTATGTTGTACTGTCCTTTGCTCAGATGGTCACATATGACATTCTTTGCTTGAGAGTCGAGTTGCTTGAATCTCTTCACATCAGCAGCGTTCACGGAAGGAGTGATGGAGGGAACGCCATTTTCCACAACGTACCAGAGATCATTGCCAATTGCCTCAAGATGCATTCGCGTCTTATTCTTCCAGTAGGGGCAGTCCATCCCATCGAAGGTAGGACACCCAGTCGACACCTTGATCATGCCTGCAGTTGACATAATTAAAACTCCAGGTGGTTAAACCAAAATCACACAGAACAAGGGAGTACCTTGCTCTGATACCAATTGAAAGTGTGTTATATCGACTAGGGGGGGGGGGGGGTGAATAGGCAATTTTTACAAATTCGTCACTGAGAAATTTCCTAAGTAACAAACTACAAGCAGCAGAATAAGTACTCAGGTGCATGCATAACAAAGCAGTAGCATAGTCATCATGATGAAATGAAACATCATAGAGCACAGGTAGCGTGTAAACAGGATGAGCAGGTAGAAGACAAGATGACTGAAGAATTTGAATTGAGGAAATAGAGAGAGTCTTTAATCAAAGTCTTCAAATAGTAATGATCAATTTCATCAACACACGAATGCGAAATGAAAGGGTTGAGGAAATAGAACCAGTAGCTTGGTGAAGACGATGATTTGGTAGACCAGTTCCAACTGCTGTGACAGTTGTACGTCTAGTTGGAGCAGCTAGATATTTAAATCTGAGGACACACAGTCCCGAATACACAGTCCCCACCGTATTCTCATTGGGCTAAGATCACAGAGACCTCGCCCAGTCACTCATGGTAAGTCTTCAGGTGACTTCCAAACCTTCACAGACTCGGTCACTCGGTGATTCACAATTCCTCTTGGATGCTCTAGACCATGACGCCTAACCATCTGGAGGATGCACTGTCCTCAAAGGTAACAAGCGCCGGTTCCAAACAGGAACGATCCCTTCAGTGATGCTCAATCACTTTGGGTTGTAGGTGTTTGGGTTTGGATTTTTCCTCCCTGATGATTTTCGATCAAAGTCCTCGAAGGATGGGATGCTCTCAATGACAAGTGTCAGTTTCCCTTGGAGCAGCCAACCAACTAGTGGTTGTAGGGGGCGGCTATTTATAGCCCAGGGAGCAGCCCGACATGATAGGACATAAATGCCCTTCAATGATATGACCGTCAGGTGGATAGGATATTTTGGGATAGCTGTCGCGTAGCACAACAACGGTCGGAAATTTGAGTTCAGAAATTCCTCAGGGCTATCATGTTCCTCACTTGTAGGCAATCCGCATTGGCGAATTCCTAACTCCTCAGTCAGAACAAATTCTTCAAAGAACGGAAGATCTTCGTCTCTGTCACTGAAGAAATTGACTGAACTGTATGAGATTTTCAATGGCCTCACTCGAAAGGATTGGTTAGGTGTAGGATTTTGAGATGAGCATCACTTGGAAACTTTTCCTTAGTTTTACCTCGACACCCTTTAACAGTACGGTGTTTCTTATGACTCAAGAAAGAGAAAATGAAACTACGAAAACAAAAGTCTTCACGCTTCATAATCCTCACATCAATATTGAAGTCTTCAAGGTCACACCAATTTCCTCACTTTCAAAGTCTTCAAGAAAACCAAAGTCTTCAACTGAAGACATTCATTTTCAGGGGTCGAATTTCATCGTAAATATCAAACTCCTCATAGACTTACAGAACATGTGTACACTCATAAACACATTAGTCCCTTAACCTATAAGTCTTCAATACACCAAAATCACTAAGGGACACTAGATGCACTTACACTTTTCACAGACATTGAGATTCTAGTTAAAATTCCCCAATCCGATATAGAGCACATACAATGATGATATCTTAAAGATGCCACATACAATAACCAGTGAGGTAAAAAGAGAAAAAAAGACATTGCCTTCTCTTGCCTAAGAAATGGCCTCTTAATAAGAAAGCCTTAAAAAAAGACACCAAAGGGCGTCTGATAAAAAACAAAAGTCAGTACAATGGACAGAGAACTCGACCAGGGACCATAAAAACTAAATTACATTGAAAATCATACTAGATTTGTTCTTCCACAGTTGTATGCCGCCCGCTGAAGATTAGAAATTGCACTTAACCAACACTAAAGGAAAGGGACACCTGCAAACGCACTCGTCATGGCAGGCTTTGAAGACTGCAATATAGCCACTCGCCCCCTGAGACGAGATCTATAAATCACTGAAGCATGCATCACCCCAGATAGTACATGCTTCCAATGGATGACGTTCAGAGGGTTGGAGAAACCGAACCATGCCACCAAACTACATGGAAGAGGATGTCAAAGCCACGACACCAATAGCCATCCATTAGCTTTCGTTGAAAGACACACCAACTGCCAAGATCGGAAGAGAACCAACAAATGTGGGGAGACAAACTCTCACAAGCATCTTCTTCAACGCTGAATTGGACATCGTCTATGTAGGAAGCTACAAAAGAGACATTAATTCAACACACCATCGATGCGACCACCTCGTTAATGTCGCCAGAGAAACAAAATCGAAGGAAAAGAAAATGAAACGGATGGGCCCCCACTTCCATCTATGTGGTAGTCAGACCAGGAAGAGGGGAGGACTGAGGCGGTGGTCTGTGGGGAAGTTGTGACAACGCCTACTAGGGTTGCGAGTTATGAGCAGCAACCAACGAGTTTGTCATGCTTTTCGTAGATAGCAACTAGTCATCGTTCTTAACAAGAAAGATTGACATTTATCTTTGTTGTACGGGATTTTCCCTTGTGTTCACATATTTTTCAATTTTTGCTTTTATTCTGTCATCCCATAATTTTTTTAAGACCTCGTAATATTAAATGCTAGAGATATCAATACTACATTATATAGCAAGTTCCTTTTCTATTCCATTCCTCTGGGTAGTAACATGGGGAGGTTTCCTTTCCTTCTCTTCTACTATTTGTTTCCCTTTCGCGCCAAGACACTGTTTACGGTTTTGTTCCGTTATATGATGATATGATGATAGTGGAACATGATCCAATTGGATTGTATGGAAAAAGAAAATATAACAAGTTTTATTGCATTCTCTAGATGGCGTACATAAAAGAATTCTTTTGATCGCCTTATTTTTATGAGTGAAGTGCACTGTAGGTCCTCGAATTATTTCAGGGGTGTCACGTAGGTCCACGAACTATGAAAATCGTCATCCAGGTCCTTGAAGTATAGTATGTGTGTCATCCAGGTCCAAAATCTGCCTGACCCCATCTGACTGGCCAGCTGGCGTCGTCAACCATGAACAGTGAACCTATGAACAGTAAAATGTCGCCCAGGGACAGCATAGTTTCTGTACTCGGTGAACTGTAGTTCGATGAACAGTAATATATATAAATTTTTTAAGAAATTCAGGGATGTTGAAATAATGTTCGCGGACATTTTTTTAAGTCACGAATATTGTTTTAAAATGTTCGCAAACAATATTTGAAAATGTTCGCGGACCACAAATATTGTTCGAGGGTATGGAAATAATATTCATGACTTTACAAAAATGTTCGTGAAATAAATATTCGTGACTTTAAAAAAATGTTCACCAACGATAAATTTGAATATTGTTCATGGTCCACAAATATTGTTCGCGGGTATGGCAAAAATATTCGCGACTTTAAAAAGATGTTCGCGAAAAAATATTCGTGACTTTAAAAAAATGTTCGCGAATGAAAATTTTGAATATTGTTCGCGGGTATGGAAAAATATTCGTGACTTTGAAAAAGGTTCACGACTTTAAAAAAATATTCATGAAAAAATATTCGTGAACGATAAATTTGAATATTGTTCGCAGGTATGGAAAAAATATTTGCGATTTAAAAAAAAGTTTCGCGACTTTAAAAAATGTTCGCGAAAAAATATTCCTGAATTTAGAAAAATGTTCGCAAATATTGTTTGAAAATATCTGTGAACATTATTTCCATATCCACGAATATTTTCAAATATTGTTTGCGAACATTTTAAAAAAAATCGAGAACACTATTTCATATCCGCGTTTTTTTATTTTTACTGTTCACCGACGCCTGTTCATAGGGTACAGGAACAGTATTGTCCATATGTGGTAGTTTACTGTTCATCGGTTTACTGTTCATGGTTAACGACGCCAGCTGCCAAGTCAGATGGGGTCAGGCAAATTTTGGACCTGCATGACACACTTAATGCACTTCGAGGATCTAGATGACGATTTTCATAGTTCGAGGACCCACGTGACACCCCTGAAATAGTTCGAGGACCTACAGTGCACTTCACTCTATTTTTATCAACCATTCTACGTAGCTTAATAAGTCTCATATATTCCTACGCCTTCACGGTGATGATGTGCTCGGAGGCTGCTGACCCCGCATCCACCGTCATGGTGTGGGAGACGGCCGTCGTCTGCGAAGGGTGGTTCACCGTTAACTTGTAATCACCATGGGCGAGGTCGAGCTCGAGCATTCCATTCGCGTCGGTGGCGGCGGACGTCTTGTGCGTCTTCCACTCGGCGATGAGCTTGTCGACAAGGTCGCCGACGGGGAGGTTCTTGAAGCTGTTGTCGGTGAGGCACATGACGTAGCATCCGAAGGGGTGCCACGCGGCCCACATGACGATGCCCTGCACGCCGGGTTGGCCGTAGCCTTCCCTGAGTATCTACTCCAGGAACTTGACCTGGTTGGGGCCCTTGACGACGTCGACCTCGGTCATCCACATGGGCAGCTTGAGCTGCGCGAGCGTGTCGAGGGCGCCCCTGACGTAGGGGAGGTTGGGCGTGGTGAAGTGGCTCTCGAGCCCGACGCCGAGCTTGAGGCCGGCGTTGCCGGGTGTTAGACTATGTATAGCTTCTGTACTTATGTACGTATTGTAACACAACCATTATATATAATGAGATAAGCCACCCCTAGAGGGTAGTGCTGGTTCCCCAAAACTTATTGTCTTACATGGTATCACGGCTCTGCTCAACCTCCCGCTCGATGCCGTCTCCGTTCAGGCTCCGATCGGGACAAGGAGCATCGGCTCCGTCTTCTCCACGCCGCCGGCGCCCTCGCTTGGGCGTGACCTCGTAGTCCACACCGCGGCGCCGCCGTCCGCTGCGGACTCCGCAGGCGTCGTCCCGCCGCTCCTGCCGCAAGCGGATCACACCGCCCCGCTGGCGGGGTTGGCGGCGTCCGCCCCGGCCGCCAGCCTTGCGGCGTCCGAACCGGCCGCGAGCTTTGCGGCGCCCGCCCTGGCTGCGGTTCCGCCTCCTCCCGCATCGGCTTCGGTGCCTCTGGCTGCCTCCATGGTGTTTGCACCCCAGGCAGCCTCCTCGATGGGATCGTCTTCGCCGCTGCCGTTTCACTTCGGTCATCTCATCACCATCAAGCTCTCCGCCGACAACTACATCTTCTGGCGTGCGCAGGTTCTCCCGCTCTTGGGGAGTCACTACCTGCTAGGCTACGTCGACGGATCGCTTCCCTGCCCACCCGCGTTGGTAGACAGCGTGCACGGTCCGGTCTACAATCCGGCCCATCGCGTCTGGACGGGGCAGGACCAGGCGAACCTCTCCTCCATCCAGGGGTCGCTCTCGCCGGCAGTTGCCGGCCTTGTTGTCTTCGCGAAGACGTCTCATGAGGCCTGGACCATCCTTGAGCGCACCTTTGCAGCGCAGTCCCAGGCTCGTGTCTCTGCACTCCGTCGTCAGCTTGGAGAGTGTCAGAAGCTTGACTCCACTGCCACTGAGTTCTACAACAAGGTCAAGGGCCTCGCCGACACATTGGCCTCCATTGGACAGCCCCTCACCGACTCCGAGTTCAACTCGTTTATTGTCAATGGTCTTGATGAGGA
Source organism: Triticum aestivum (assembly GCF_018294505.1). NCBI lineage: Eukaryota > Viridiplantae > Streptophyta > Magnoliopsida > Poales > Poaceae > Triticum > Triticum aestivum. The sequence continues at coordinate 342,542,777 of NC_057807.1, read as the reverse complement.
GTATGATGCCTTAGTCGAGATCATCAACGAGCGGGGCAACTCGACACCCATGCTGGCACACGAGGTTTTCTCTCGGCTCCTTCTCACTGAGCAACGGGTCGAGACTCGCCGCACCAGGGGCACTGGCTCCCTCTCGGCCAACGCCGCCACCAAGGGTGGCCGCTCTTCTTCATCACCCCGGTCTCCCTTGGGGCTGCCACCGTCGCCCGCCTCGGCCCCCCACCTACTGCGACCTTACCGGGGGCTGGCGGTCCACGTGTGTGTCAGCTTTGTGGCCGCGATGGGCACTGGGCCTCCAAGTGTCATAAGCGCTTCCAGCGAAGCTTCCTTGGTCTTGGCAATGACGGCAAAGATACACGCAACAATGCCCGTCAGGTCGCCATGGCTGATCGTCCCGCGCCGCAGAAGCAACAGGGACACACTCAGTCCTACTCCATCGATCCACACTGGTACATGGACTCTGGGGCGACAGAGCATCTGACCAGCGAGATGGGGAAGCTTCACACTCGTGAACCCTATCATGGCTCCGACAAGATCCACACCGCCAATGGAGCAGGTATGCACATCTCTCATATTGGTCAAGCATCTCTTCTCACTAGACATGCCAATAGGAATCTTCAGCTTCGCAATGTTCTTTGAGTTCCATCTGTGGCCCGTAATCTTCTTTCAGTTCCTAAACTCACACGTGATAATAATGTGCTTTGTGAATTTCACCCTTTTGATCTTTTTATTAAGGATCGGGGCACGAGGGACATTCTTCTTAGTGGGCGGTTGTGCCAGGGCCTCTACCGTCTGGAGCATCCTGGCGTCGCTCGCGTTTTCAGTGGAGTTCGGGTCTCTTCGTCACAGTGGCATGCTCGTCTTGGTCACCCGACCACACCTATTGTCCGTCATATTTTGCGTCGTCATGAGCTTCCTAGTTTGTCTAGTAATAAAGATGTAGCAGTGTGTGATGCTTGTCAGCAGGGGAAGAGTCATCAACTTCCTTTTTCGGAGTCCAGTCGTGAGGTGAAACATCCTTTAGAACTTGTGTTTTCAGATGTATGGGGTCCTGCTCAGACTTCTGTCAGTGGTCATAATTACTATATCAGTTTCGTTGATGCTTATAGTCGCTTTACCTGGCTTTACCTTATTAAACGCAAATCTGATGTGTTTGATATTTTTGTTCAGTTTCAAAAACATGTTGAACGTCTTCTCAAGCACAAAATTGTTCATGTCCAGTCGGATTGGGGGGGCGAGTATCGCAACCTCAACTCTTTCTTTCAGTCACTTGGGATAGCTCATCGTTTAGCATGTCCACATACACATCAACAGAATGGTTCAGTCGAACGTAAGCATCGTCATATTGTTGAAGCTGGTCTTACTCTTTTGGCCCATGCATCTGTTCCGTTTCGGTTTTGGAGTGATGCTTTCACCACTGCATGCTTTCTCATCAACCGTACTCCTACTCGTGTTTTAAACATGAAGACTCCCATTGAGGTTCTCCTTAATGAACAACCTGATTATACCTTTCTCAAGGTATTTGGGTGTGCTTGCTGGCCGCATGTTCGTCCATATAACAAGCGCAAGCTTGAGTTTCGTTCTAAGAAGTGTGTTTTTCTTGGCTATAGCTCTCTTCATAAAGGTTACAAATGTCTTCATGTTCCCACTAATCGTGTCTATATATCTCGGGACGTCGTGTTTGATGAGCATGTTTTTCCCTTTGCCAACCTTCCTGTGTCTACTGTCGAACCACCATCCCTGCATTCATCCTCTGTTGCTTCTGACCAATTTGATGATGTTGCATACTCTCCTTTGCTATTACCTAACCATGGTGCAGGAACCGGACGTGGAGCTCGTTTGGAGCTGTTGGAGGATTCACCATCATCATCGTCGTCTTCTGGTGGGCACGTCGATCGCCCTATGTTGCATGGCGTCGATTCACGTGCTCATGCATGGTCACCCGACGAGCCCATCGCGCCGAGCATCTCCACTGCTTGGTCCGCTACGCCAGCGATCGCCGAGTTTCCAGCGGCTCGGCCTTTTTCGCCAGCGGCCGCCGAGTCGCCCGCGGCTCGACCCGTCACGCCGTCTTCGCCTGCGGCTCGGCCCGTCACGCCATCTTCGCCCGCGGCTCGGGTCCTCACGTCGCCTTCATCCGCGGATCGGCCCGCGACACCGGCCGCGCCACGGCCCACTATGCCGAGCTCGCCAACGGCCCGGTCTGTGATGCCGGAGTCGCGAGCTGCTTCGTCTGCTCTGCCGGTTTCGCCGGTGGGCCGGCCTTCTTCGTCGACCGAGTCCGAGGCTACCGTGACTGGCTCCTCGTTACCGGCTGACTCGTCAACGTCGCCGTCCTCCAGCCCGTTGCAGGCTGCTCCGTCGACCTCGGTGGTTCCTATGTCCCGACCACATACACGCAGTCGCAGTGGCATTTTCAAACCTAAGGAACGTAAGGATGGTACGGTTGCTTGGTTGGCTTCTTGTTTGGCTGCTGCTGTTGCGGATCCATCTTCTGAGCCTCGCTCATATCAGGCTGCCCTGCGCATTCCACATTGGCGAGAGGCTATGGAGCAGGAGTTTCATGCTCTTCTTCGTAACAAGACATGGACTCTCGTTCCTCCACCACCACGGGTAAATGTTATTGACTCAAAATGGGTATTCAAAGTGAAGAAGCATTCGGATGGATCTATTGAGCGTTACAAAGCGCGACTTGTTGCTCGCGGTTTTCGGCAGCGTCATGGTCTTGACTATGAGGACACCTTCAGTCCTGTCGTCAAGCCTACCACTATTCGGCTTCTTCTCTCCATTGCTGTTTCTCGTGGTTGGTCACTTCGTCAACTTGATGTGCAGAATGCTTTTCTACATGGATTTTTGGAGGAAGAGGTTTATATGAAACAGCCGCCTGGTTTCTCTGATCCTGATCGTCCTGACTATATCTGTCGTCTTTCCAAAGCACTATATGGTTTGAAGCAAGCTCCTCGTGCCTGGCATGCCCGCCTTGCCTCTGCCCTTCGTGCTCATGGGTTTGTGCCGTCCACTGCTGACACTTCATTATTTCTTCTACAGAAGCCAGAAGTCACTATGTACCTTTTGGTATATGTCGATGATATTATCCTTGTCAGCTCTTCTCAGTATGCTGCTAATGCTCTTGTCTGCTCTCTTGGTGCTGATTTTGCGGTCAAAGATCTTGGGAAGCTTCACTACTTTCTTGGAGTTGAGGTCACTTCTCGTGCTACTGGTCTTGTCCTTACGCAGAAGAAGTACTCCTTGGAGTTGTTACAAAGAGCTGGCATGCTGAAGTGCAAACCGACCACCACACCCATGTCGTCTACCGACAAGATAACAGCTGTTGATGGTGAGCTTTTGTCTCCTGCGGATGCCACAGAGTACAGGAGCATTGTTGGTGGACTTCAGTACTTGACGATCACGAGACCAGATATCTCTTATGCTGTTAACAGGGTTTGTCAGTATCTTCAGGCTCCCAGAGATACTCATTGGGCTGCTGTTAAACGCATTCTTCGTTATGTTCAGTTCACCCTGACATTTGGTATGCATATTCGGCCGACTTCCTCTCGGGTCCTTTCGGCCTTCTCTGATGCAGATTGGGCTGGTAGCCCAGATGACAGGCGATCCACGGGGGGTTATGCAGTATTCTTTGGCTCTAATTTGATCGCCTGGAGTGCTCGGAAACAGGCTACTGTGTCACGTAGCAGTACTGAAGCTGAGTACAAGGCTGTGGCTAATGCTACTGCAGAGATTATTTGGGTGCAGTCTTTGCTTCAGGAGTTGGGTTTGTCTCAACCACAGCCTCCTATTCTTTGGTGTGATAACATCGGTGCTACATACCTTTCTGCAAATCCAGTATTTCATGCCCGAACGAAACACATTGAAGTTGACTATCACTTTGTACGGGAACGTGTATCGCAGAAGCAACTCCAGATCAAGTTTATCTCATCTAAGGATCAACTTGCAGACATCTTCACTAAGCCTTTACCGCTGCCACAGTTTGAGGCTTGTAGGCGCAATCTTACCCTTCTCAGTTCTTTAGAAAGTGGCTAAGATTGAGGGAGGGTGTTAGACTATGTATAGCTTCTGTACTTATGTACGTATTGTAATACAACCATTATATATAATGAGATAAGCCACCCCTAGAGGGTAGTGCTGGTTCCCCAAAACTTATTGTCTTACACCGGGGTAGCCCTGAATGAGCTTCATCTTGGCCATGTACTTGGTGGGAGTGCAGTTGGGGTCCATGGGCTGCGACAGCGTGTTGAACTCGTTCATGAAGAGGATGGCGGTGTGGTCGATCTGGCCGACCTGCTGGTAGATCAAGGGCGACGCGTTGGGGCCGAGCTTGGTCTCGAAGAAGTTGAAGTGCACGTTCTCGTTCACCACGTCCCAGTGGATGAGCCTCCCGGCGTAGCGCGACACCACGTTCTTGAGCCGCTTCTGCATCGCCGCCTTGAGCTGGTTCAGGTTCATGGGCGTCACCCACTTGAGCTGTGAGTTCTGGTCATCCCAGAACACGTTGTGCCCGCGCACCTTGACGCCGTACTTCTGGGCCAGCGCCATCATGGCGTCCGGGGTGCGGTAGTCTTCCTGGTTCTGGGCCCACTCCGTGCCGTACCACTTCATCTCGTTCTCCATGGTCGCCACATTGAAGCGCGAGAAGAACCACTTCTCATAGGCCGGGTTGCTGAGGATCTCCTTGGTCATCGCGTTGCCGAACGGGAACCCGGCGCGGAGGAGCTGGATGCTCACGTTGGCGTTCGCCATCGGTTGGCCGTCGGGGCCCCTGGCGACGATCTTGACCGCGCTCCGGCGGGCCTTGTTGGCGGACTGGCGAGCATGGGCGTCCCATTCCTCGAAAGAGAAGGGCTGCAGGGAGACGCTGTCCACCCAGATGTCCACCTGAGCGTCGCTCTCGAAGAAGACCTCTCCTTGTCCGTAGTGATAGGCGCGCGCAGTCATGCCACCCTTGAGCATGGTCCAGCAGCCGGACTGGGCGTCGATGCCGCCGGCGGTGATGTTCTCGCCGTTGGGGGCCTTGACCACCGCGCGCACGTGGGCCGTGCCGGCCGACACCCGCAGCCATGCTGCACACGCGGAACAGCAAGATGAACTTCGTCGATCACATGCACTGCATCATGTCATGCACACCCACGTACGTTACGTACATTCGGTATGTACGTTGTATATATACCTGATAGCGAGTAGTGAGTGTCGCCCTTCATCTGGATTTTCTGGTAGACGCTGTGGGACGGCGAGGCGGCCGCGCCGCCGGTGCCCGACGGGAGGCTCCTCGCGCCCTGCACCACGGCGAACTTGTTGCCGGAGGCCGACTTTCTGATGCCGGCCTTGATGTCCCGGCGCGTCGACCACCCCATCAGGCCGTTGTTGAACTCGCCGTTCTGGATGATGCCGCCTTTGTAGAGGGGCTTCATCGGATCACCCAGGCACTGAAACCACGACAATATGCTTTGTAAACGAATTATGAAAACTGATGGTTGTTTCTTTGTCATACAGCAATATCGATCAAACCATATAGATTTCGTTTTTGGAGGCTGCATGCATGCATGCACAGATTAAGATCGACACAAACAACACCAGAAAGACTCAACAGGAACGCCGTTACTTGCCTCGATACTAGCCGTATGATCATATTCCACAGACTGGACAATGCATCCTGCATCAACACATAGACATACGTCAGCGAGGTGACCGTGCGTTTCACATGCCCATATGCACATTACATCATTCACCTTAATTAACGTACGGGCACATAAAATAAAATTCCATTAAAGATCGCGGGCAAAGCAAACCGATCAAAAAGACTAGTACACAAATTAATCACCATCAAGGCATCAACTGACCTTGGAGCAGTGAGATCCATAGCAAAGAGAGAACCAGTTTCTCGACGAAATTCCTCATTGTCACCCCCTCTCGGTTGCTCCTAGTGACGAGATAGATGCGTTAGTGAACGGACATATGGAGGCAAATATATAAGCACGGAGGGCACAGTAACCGGTGAATTTGTCAGTTTCACTTGACTCGGTGCTACTCGATCAGCGACAGATACGGTGGTGGAGGTGTAACCAAGAGGCAGTTGAGGCATGCCATATCAAGTTCCCAAAGAGTGTTATAGACTGCGTCTTCGTTGCATGCGTCGCCCCAGCCACTGGTGTTAGAGCTCCTTTTTTTTTCTATTTTTCTTTTCCTTTTTACGGGTAATAATAACTTATATATTACTCAAGCATCAACCGTACAATCCTTCCTACACAACTCAATGACTTTTTCGAGGCCAGAGCCCAGCCAAACTACTGTGTTGACACCAGATTTTGGCACGGTCAATAACTTATTTAAGATGACCTCAAATGGAGAAGTGATCTTCATGAAAGAGTTCCGTATTGTCGATATAAACATCTTTGAAGTTTGGGGCATCACAGTCCGATTTCATCTCGAAGGCCGAAACTATGCTCAAAGTACTAAGATCTCATATTCAGAGTACAGTTTGGCTGATTAAGCCCCCAAGACGACCTCAAATGGAAAAATTATCTACACGGATTGTCTTCGTCTCGTCGAAACGATCGATTTTGATATAAAAATCGTTCCAATCCGAGTTCGTATGCAAAAGTTAGAGCCATCGGAATACAGCCCTGTCAGGAAGCAAAAACTGGCGCGCCCCACCAGACACCATGTCTGATGGGTAGCGCGAGGGATAGCCTGTTTTGTGCAACCGATTTGACCCTCAAGATGATCTCTGATCAAAAAACGTTCAACATAAAAGTTGTTCGCCTCGTCGAAAAGGTCAAGATTGCTTTTGGGCTCGTTTCCATCCGAGATCGTTTACCACCTCAAAAAAGACCCGCAAGATGCAGCCAGTTTAAACCGAACAGTTTTGGAAAGTTCGGACAAAACCAATCCGAATTTGACTAGGGTTTTGGACGTGAATCCAAGCCTTTTCCTTGCACGGGAAGTCCAGCCGCCTCTTATATATCTAAGGGGTGACGGCCGATTGAACAACACACAATCGATCAATCAATTTACCACTTTTTATCTTTTATCTTTTCTCCTTAACCCTAGTTCTTCTTCTTCCTCGTTCTTCGTTCGTTCTTCTTCATTGCAGGGCGGCGAACCTCGAGGCCCTAGGGGCGATCAGGTCGACCTAGGGCAGCCCATAGCCGCCGCGCGCCCAGACGGGGTCCTTCCCGGGCGTGTGGGGTTTCGGGTTCTCAAAAGCACCCGCCGGATTGCCTGCGTACCGCGCTTCCGGCCGGGTCTCCTTCGACGTGAGCTGCGCTGCATCACCCTCGGTGTTGGAGGTACATGGTGACGTGTTCGTGTGCGAACACATTTTTTGGCGACTCCGCTGGGGACGAAGCTTTGAACGGTCTCCAGCCCATTCTTGCTACGAAGAGATCGTCATGAAGTTGCTGCAATCTACAAAGGTAATATGAATACCCAATTCCCCTTTGTAGATGCAAATAATCCATATGTTGTTGCTGGATCACCTATTGAGCATAATGTATCGGCTAGCCCTAGTTTTATCAATCATGCATCTAATTATGTGCAAGGGCCGATGCAAAACAATCTTCATGTTTCAAATTCTTATAAATTTAGCAACATGCAACATATGTATCCCAACTCACACGCATCGGCAACCCAGCAAATTCATATGCCGATGAGCAACATGATGAGTTTGATTAATCAATTTTAAAACACCCCAAGTTAGAATTTCCAATGCCATACAAGAAAGTGTTTCACCCTTTTATTCATCGGCAGCTAATGTGCAATATAGTAATCCAACCATGCCGATGAATGAGAGAATTGGCCATGCTACTAGTGGCTATTCGGCCAGTTACTCTCAACCGTCATATGCTACACCTCATGTTACTAATTCTTCGGCACCATACACATCTGTAGATGCTCATAATTCGGCTTCACACCTTCCTGGTTATAGCCGAATGAATGTAAATTTTACAGGAGCGGTTGTGCCCAACATTGTAGAAGATGAGGTAGTGGTGGCTGCATTGAAGAGTTTAGCCCAAAATAAGAGAATTAGTGCTCTTTGCCTTGAACAACATGAAAAGGGGCTATTTCCTGATTATGCCGCAATAAAAGCTAGAGTTTTGCAAGAAGATGAATCTTTGCCAATTGATAAAATTGGCGAGCAAAAGGATGGTCTTACAACAATGCATATGCCTTCACCTAGTACTACATCATATTATACACCCCCTACACAATTGCAAAATTTCGGCAACACCCGTGTGTCATTGCCGAAAGAATCTAAAAGCATTGGGGGGCAATCATATCCGGAGTGGGCTGAAATTGAGAAAAAGCTTAAAGCTAATTTTGCCGCTCGCCGTCAGAAACAAATAGAAAAAGAATTGGCTCAGATAAAAGAAGCATTGCCAATTGGTACTATCAATGAAAAGAAGGATGATTCGGAACATGAAAGTGCTTCGGTTGAAAAAGCCGAATCAAGTAGTATATATTCTGAATCCATCAAATCCAACGAGGCAAGCATTATTGAGAAAGGGCATGGCAAGCATAGGAAAACAACGGTGCTTGATTTTTCTGAAGTTAATGGAACCTACTTCCTGCCCTATGAGTTCCGTGCCGTAGAAATTGACAAGCTTCAAGGACAAGAACAAGTAGCCGAACAAAGTTCGGCCGACAAAAATCTTCAAAGCAATGATGCACGGATTCAAGAAAAAGATGATGACAAGGTGTTGGGGAGCCATCCAAAGACGGAGCAAGATGTTCTTCAAATGGCACCACTATCATGCTCTCCCAACATATTTGAAGAGGTATGCATAGCGAGTAATTTACCTATTTTCAGATTTGGTCGCAACTTCATTATTGATGCATCTATAAGAAATATTCTCATAAGTAATTTTGAAAGACCAATGAGGAAGGGTAATTTACTTGTTAGCAGTAAAATTGTTATGGAACATATCGGTCAACCCATTGCACCATTTATAAAGACCGATAATGACTTATTGTTACAGCCAAAGCTTTTCCCGTTGCTTTCTCTAAAGTTCATATCTAGTTGGGTAGCTTTGCTTATTTCTTACTTGGCTTACACTTGGTCTCAACTGAGACATGTATGTTCTAAATATCTTCGTTTCAGAAATTTAAAGCCAAGGTTAAATTCTATTGAGAAAACCGATGCTAATATAATATCATATCCAAAGACATCGGAGATAGAGTGGAAAACACAATACATAGCCGAATGGGGAGATTCCAAATCTGAACCATTCGTTTGCTTTTCTCCAAAGCCGTTCAAACAGCAAGATCGGCTAGGAAACAAGAAGTGTACTTTCAATTCAAGCATGTGTGATAAAATATTTGATTTGTTGCTGAAAAATAATTACATTACAATTCTTGATCACCATGTTAAGCCATCAATCCAAGGACGAATGTATTGTAAGTTGCATGATTCGTCCAAGCATAATTTTGAGGATTGCAACATGTTTCGTCAAATAGTTAAATCGGCCATTGAAAAAGGACGATTGAAGTTTGTTGAAACACCAAGAGATGACCAGTCTATTCCGATTGGTCCCGATGGCAAAAAGTTTTTACATCGGCTGCTTCAAGCCGATCCATTTAAAAAGAATGTAAAAGCTGCAGGTGATGGGATCAAGCTTTCAAGTAAAGAAGTTGTTGAAGAGCATAACGAGCATAATCTTGAGGGCGGGAGTTCCATCGAAGCTACAATGGAGACGCCAAGGACTGGGGGGCAGCAAGCAAATCTAATGATCGATGAAAGCAAACCAAAAGAAAACAAAGGCCGGAATAAGCGCAAGTGTAAGAGATCAAAAATCACCTTTGCTGAACTATTGGATAAATATCAAAAGAAGAGTGAAGAGAAGAATGCTTATCGGCCAAATCATGCAAAGAAACCAAGATCACCCCCAAGGCGCAAATATGAGGATCGGTATTGGCAAAGTGATAATTTTAATGCAACATATTCATATCCTTATTTTGGGCCGCCGATGCCAATGCCGTGGATACCTCCCTATGCTCATATAGATACATATTCATCATGGGACAGGTATGATACAAGGGTACATTCTCCATCTTATTCTAGACCATCTCACCAATACTATGCAGCTCCAAGGAGATCAACATTTGAACAATCACGCGTCAAAGACCGTTTCAATCATAAGGAATCGGTCCAGAGCTCAAGAAAGAAGAAAGAGGTGGTAAAGCAAGTTTACCGCGTGAAAAGAGATGGTCGTAAGTGTGCTGCTTCAGATTTGATCTCAAATAACAAAGAGCCAATTAAAGTGTTGACATTGGCTACAAAAGGCAAAGAAGTGAAACAATCAATTGATAAAAATCAGAGTGCCAAATCTGAAGAAAAGAAGTTGAGGGTGCACAAGGCCCAAAAAGAGTTGCCATTGGTTGAAACAAAATCACAGTCGAGCTGCTCACTCGGCTTATCATATTGGAAAAAGAAGGAATTACAAAATCTTAGTGCACAAGAGCTGAGAAAGAAGAACATGGCATGGGTTCCCAAGAAGATCAATCAAAACAAAAATGATGTGCATGTTTCTATTGCAACAAGTGTTACAAAAGTGAAGAAAGAGAAGGATGGAAGCCAAAAACAGTTAAGCCGAAGGTTTGCATCACCCCATCAAAATCTTCGGTTAGCACATCATCCATATTCTTCAACCATACCATTGATGCCTTTGCCATGGAATTCATCATCAGGTATGATAAATTACCCTCCCTGGATTTATTTTAATCCATGGAAGCGACATAATTTTCTGCATCATGAGAGGGTATTACCAAATCTCTATACATTTTATTAGCTACATTTTTTCTTGCTAATCCAAAGGGCCGAAATATTTGATTGCTATTTCATTTGTTTATTTCGGCTATACATGATTTGGTGAATGAATTCTACATGGGCATTATGTTGATGGCCGGTATTTATCTATCGCCCTAAGAATATGTCAAAGCATGGCTGATGTAGTATCCTAACATCGTCCTTAGTTCAATTAGAGGCCAAAACGAGGTACATGTTCATTGATATTGCCCTTGTCTTTCTAGTACTATGGAGATTATTTTCGACGGTAAATTTGTGGCAATGGCCAAGGTGTTGGTGTTGCTTATTTATCTTCATATGGAGCTATTTTGTGAAGCCTCAGGCCGCTTATAATATTTTTGCACAATCATCAAAGCCGAATATGCATTGTCATTCGGATTGGAGCTTTGCCTTGATATAGGTGCTATACATATTGAGGCTTCCGGTGATTCGTTATTAGTAGTGCAACAAATATCCAAGGGTTATCAATGTTTTGACGGATCACTTATAGTTTATCTTTTGGTATGTCTAGATGCAAGATTTACCTTGGGTTGCTTTGAAATTGTTCATATATCTAGGCATGACAATTCGAAAGAGTTGGCACAGCAAGCGTCCGGCTACTATGTTAATCATGGTGTATTGCATTTCTATCAATAGCCGATGCTAGGTCTTGTCAACATAGGTAAGGCTGAATCGAAGCCCACCGCTTCGGCCACTAATGAAACTTTTATGCAGGCGAAGTAAGGATTGAAGGAAGTTCATTCTTGATTATCTGCAAAATCCTAGCGAAAGGGTGAACAATATGGTTCGGAGGATGGTTTTGATCTATGGAACCTTATCACTGGATTGTTATAGAAGCTGAGAAGTTTTCACCCAAGTTTGCATCAAGAGGTTCAAACAAGCAATGGCCGATATATACTTGTCGTCCTAAGAACATGAAAAATGGCCGATGGAGTGTTGACATCGTCCTTAGAACAAGCTATGCGGAAGTTATTTTTCGGCACACAAACTTTGCCGAAAAACAGGGGGGCATGTGTTGACACCAGATTTTGGCACGGTCAATAACTTATTTAAGATGGCCTCAAATGGAGAAGTGATCTTCATGAAAGAGTTCCGTATTATCGATATGAACATCTTTGAAGTTTGGGTCATCACAGTCCGATTTCATCTCGAAGGCCGAAACTATGCTCAAAGTACTAAGATCTTATATTCAGAGTACAGTTTGGCTGATTAAGCCTCCAAGACGACCTCAAATGGAAAAATTATCTACACAGATTGTCTTCGCCTCGTCGAAACGATCGATTTTGATATAAAAATCGTTCCAATCCGAGTTCGTATGCAAAAGTTAGAGCCATCAGAATACAGCCCTGTCAGGAGGCAAAAACTGGCGCGCCCCACCAGACACCCTGTCTGATGGGTAGCGCGAGGGATAGCCTGTTTTGCGCGACCGATTTGACCCTCAAGATGACCTCTGATCAAAAAACGTTCAACATAAAAGTTGTTTGTCTCGTCGAAACGGTCAAGATTGCTTTTGGGCTCGTTTCCATCCGAGATCATTTACCACCACAAAAAAGACCCGCAAGATGCAGCCAGTTTAAACCGAACAGTTTTGGAAAGTTCGGACAAAAGCAATCCGAATTTGACTAGGGTTTTGGACGTGAATCCAAGCCTTTTCCTTGCACGGGAAGTCCAGCCGCCTCTTATATACCTAAGGGGTGACGGCCGATTGAACAACACACAATCGATCAATCAATTTACCACTTTTATCTTTTATCTTTTCTCCTTAACCCTAGTTCTTCTTCTTCCTCGTTCTTCGTTCGTTCTTCTTCATTGCAGGGCGGAGAACCTCGAGGCCCTAGGGGCGATCAGGTCGACCTAGGGCAGCCCATAGCCGCCGCGCGCCCAGACGGGGTCCCTCCCGGGCGTGTGGGGTTTCGGGTCCTCAAAAGCACCCGCCGGATTGCCTGCGTACCGTGCTTCCGGCCGGGTCTCCTTCGACGTGAGCTGCGGTGCATCACCCTCGGCATTGGAGGTACACGGTGACGTGTTCGTGTGCGAACAGGTTCTACTATCAGTTCTAGCAAATTTAGCTAGGAAACCACTTACACAATTCTGACCATGATTGATATGAGTGATGCGAGTCATACAAAGAGACTTCAAATGCATGATCTCCTGCACCAACGCCGCATAAACAGACCTGTTCGTACCACTGTCATTCAACATGTCTCCTCTAGTATTGAATCCATCTCAATGCAAATTGGGAGCTAGAGATAAACCCTCCATTCATGCACTTATTTCTGCTTCTAAAGCATCTCGGCATGAGAAGAGTTCCCTGCACCTGCAGGATGAATAGATGATATTTGCCGCGATCATCACGAAGCACCATACCAGCTTCAATCCATGATCCCTCCATATTAAGTTTCACCCAACCAACTGGTGTTGGAGCTACGCTAGCAGAGTTGTGTGTGTGGCCGATCACCGTCAATAACCGCCTATGTAATATTTTCACCCCAAAAGCAATCGAGCAGAGTCGTTACGAGCTCCATCATCATGTTTTTGGAGATCACTCTAAATCGAGCCTGCATGCCTCCATATTTGGAGGTTGTGGGATGTTTTTGGAGCGCACTTCATCCTGAAAAAGGTTTGGCGCGAGCGACAATTCCCCGCTCTTCTTCCATCTTGTGACGCCTCCTCCCCTCCCTCGTTATAGCGTCGTCTTTGGCGCCCGCAGTCCTAGCCGACAACACCATGGACTCTATCCCGACTCACATGTCACATTTCTCTGGTTTGAAGCCGGATCCCTCGACTTCCCTGCCTACACATCACCTCCCGCTCTCAGCTAGCCCAACACTACCGCAGAAATGCTACCATGTTGTCTTCATTAGTGGCGCATTACTTTCAATCCACGTCAATGCTATTTTTTTGAAATAGTGATGGCGTGGGCATATTTCGTAGGTTATTGATGGCGTGGTTGCATTTTCACACGCCTCAAGTGTGTGGGACCAAGTGTCCTGACCAGGCACAAATTAGTGGTGACGAAGCACAAGTCTGCACGCCACTAGTACTATCACTAGTGCTGACGTGTGCTTTCTTCACAAACGCTGCAACATTTTTTTCGAAAAAGAGGTTATCCTCGGCCTTTGCATCAGAATGATGCATACAGCCGTATTATTAATAAGCAAAAGGTTCAACAAAGGCTCCAGGTCTCAAAAAGGTAGAAATGCTCACAAAGAGCAAAAACAAAGAAATAGAATAGCCACAACCGGCTGGCAAAAAGTAGATAGAAAACTAAACACCTATCATATTGCATGACCGCCATCCAAACCGGTTGAAGATAGCTCGTGCTATTGTCTCCCACCGGATAGACCCAATAACCATACGCTCCCTGACATCCGTCGGAGTGAGTAGCGACCACATACGGATCAGTGCAGTGGCTCAAAAAATAATCTGCAAGAAATTAATATGTGTTGTTCTGTTAAAAAACAAATCGTTCCTACAGTTCCATACTGCCCATACACATACTCCTACACGGATATGTCTCGCCGTTTCTGACTCTATTCCATCTAGCCACGTCTCAAATAACGTGTGGATGGTATTCTGAGTAATGTTAAATGCTATGTGGACAGACCGCCATATTTTTTTTGCCATTGGGCAGTCAAGAAATAGGTGTTTGATAGATTCATCATGATCACAGAAGATACATCTTCTAGATCCAGTCCAGTTGTGTTTGGCCAAATTGTCCTTAGTAAGAATGACTTGTTTATGGACAAACCACATAAAAACTTTAATTTTTATAAAGGCACTTTGACTTTCCAAACATGTTTCGATCGAGGTATAGAGCTAGTGTTGATAATATCCAAATATATGGATTTAACTGAAAACTCTCCATTCTTGGTTAGTTTCCAGTGCAACTGGTCTGGCTGTTGAGAAAGGTGAACATCCATCAATCTTCTCGCAAGATGGAGCCATGCTTCCCAACGGTTTCCCGCTATGGTCCTCCTGAATTGAATATTGAGAGGGTTGGACTGCAATACTGTTGCAACATAAGTGTCTCTTTGCTGAACAATATTATAGAGAGAAGGATAATGGATTGCGAGGGGCGTCTCCCCTAACCATGCATCCTCCCAGAATCTCATGGTAGTACCATTTCCAACAATAAATTTTGTCCTGTTGAAGAAGACTGATTCCACTCTCATCAGTCCCTTCCAAAATGGTGAATCAGTCGGCCTGACCATCACCTGGGATA
Source organism: Triticum aestivum (assembly GCF_018294505.1). Taxonomy (NCBI): domain Eukaryota; kingdom Viridiplantae; phylum Streptophyta; class Magnoliopsida; order Poales; family Poaceae; genus Triticum; species Triticum aestivum. The sequence goes on along the minus strand of NC_057807.1, from coordinate 342,527,733 downwards.
AGGTTTTGGAATGCAGGTACTTATTACGCAGAATCTGGGCCCATGTGGCATCAGTCTCTGCAGATAGCTTATATAACCACTTGCTGAGAAGTCATCTGTTCTTCACCTCTAAATTTTCAATACCAAGACCCCCTTGGTCTTTTGACCTACAGATTATATCCCGTTTAGCGAATCTGTACTTTCGTTTTAACTCATTGCTCTGCCAGAAGAAGCACGATCCGTAGAAGTCCGCTTTTTTCCGAACTCCAACTGGTACCTCAAAAAAGGACAAGAGAAACATTGGCATACTCGTGAGTACCGAATTAATGAGAATTAGTCGGCCTCCATATGACATAAGCTTGCCCTTCCAGCAGCTTCGTTTCTTTTCAAATCGATACTCAATGCACTTCCACTCTTTGTTGGAAAGCTTGCGATGGTGAATTGGTATACCCAAATACGTAAAGGGCAATGAACCTAATTCACACCCGAACAATTGTTTGTAAGTTTCTTGTTCGTCTTTAGCTCTTCCAAAGCAAAACAATTCACTTTTATGGAAGTTAATCTGTTTCCCTGACAACTGTTCGAAAATGCATAACACAAGCTTCATGTTTCTTGCTTTTGCCAAATCATGCTCCATAAAGATGATAGTATCATCAGCGTACTATAAGATGGACACTCCTCTGTCCACTAGATGCAGGATGAGCCCGCCTACCTGGCCATTATCCTTAGCTCTTCCTATTAGGATCGTCAACATGTCTACCATTATGTTGAACAGAATAGGTGACATCGGGTGTCCTTGCCTCAGACATTTGTGTGTCTGGAAATAATGACCTATGTCATCATTCACTTTGATTCCGACACTCCCTTTTTGCGTGAAAGAATCTACCTGGTTTCTCCAGGACTGATCGAATCCTTTCATCTGCAAGGCTTGTCGAAGAAATGACCATTTTACCTTATCGTACGCTTTCTCAAAATCCACCTTAAAAACGACCCCATCTAGTTTTTTCGTGTGGACCGTGGAGCGTTTCATGTAGGACCACAACCCCTTCTAGAATGTTTTTGTCCGGCATGAAAGCTGTTTGAGATGGCTGCACCACAGAATGCGCAATCTGCGTAAGCTTGTTAGTTCCCACCTTGGTGAAAATTTTAAAGCTGACATTAAGAAGACAGATCAGCCTGAACCGCTCAATCCGCACCGCCTCTGTTTTCTTTGGAAGTAGTGTAATCATTCTGAAATTCAAGTGAAATAGCTGCAAATGTCCAGAAAACAAATCATGGAACATCGGAAGCAAGTCACCCTTATGATGTGCCAGCACTTTTTATAAAACCCAACCAAAAACCCATTTGGCCCAGGCGCTTTATTATTCCTCATTTGTGAAATTGCCTCAAACACCTCTTTCTCCGAAAATGGGGCGGTCAAAATATCGTTCTCATTCGTTGGAGGTTGAGGGATATCCTCAACCCTCGACTCATCCAAGGACACAAAATTATCCTCAGGTGGCCCAAAAAGCTGCTTATAGTAATTGGTGATGTATAGTATTAGGTTCTCCTGTCCTAAAATCGTCCCCTCATCTTGCATAAGCTGAAAGATTCTCTTCTTTCAATGCTTACCATTCGCAATCATATGGAAGAATTGAGTGTTATCGTCCCCTTGGACGATTTTTCAAACTTTAGCTCTTAGTGCCCACTTCAATTCCTCCTCTCGAAGCAATTCTTTTAGTCTCATTTCCGCCTCCAATTTAGTTTCCAGCTCCCTGGTAACTAGAATGGAGAAATCGGCTTTTAATTCGAAGGAATTAATAAGGTCAAGGAGCCTTTCCTTTTCAACCTTATATACCCCGCTCAAATGTTTGGCCCAACCACGTAAGAACTGCGTTAGGTGCCTAATCTTATTCTGCCATCACTCTACATTCGACCTCCCTTCTGAATCTTTAGCCCACTCCCATGCTATCAGATCCAAGAACCCATCTCTTTCAGACCATGCTAATTCGAAAGAGAAAGTGTTTTTATTTCCCACATGAGTTGTCTCTCCAGAGTCAACAAGCAATGGGGTATGGTCGGAAATCGCGCGCGACAACGCTTGGAGAATCACCAGAGGAAACTTCTGCTCCCATTTGACACTAGCGAGGACATGATCCAACTTCTCATACGTTCAATTTGGTAACGTGTTGGCCCAAGTGAATTTTCTACCAGAAATCTCGATCTCTCTAAGATCCATGCTTTCAATGATCGTATTAAACATAAACGACCATCTGCCGTCAAAGTTATCATTGTTATTTCCTCCCGTCTTTGAATAATGTTAAAATCGCCCCCAACCAGAATTGGGAGCTATTCGCTGCCGCAAATACGAACTAAGTCTGCCAAAAAATCTGGTTTAAGCTCAGGCTGTGCGGCTCCATACACTATCACCAGTGCCCATTGAAAACCACCGACCTTCGATCTGACACGAAACTTAACCGCAAAATCTCCCATTACAACATTCCAGACTTCCAAAGTGTCGCATTCAACCCCAAGTAAAATCCCACCGGATCTTCCTCTTGAAGGTAGGCAATGCCAGTCAAAATCAACTCCTCCCGATAAGGTGCTAAGAAACTGAGGGGTAAAATTGTCCCTTCCAGTTTCAGACAAGGCGATAAAATCCAACTTATGTTCTATGGAAGCATCCGCAAGAAACCTTCTTTTAGCCAAGTCCGTTAGACCTATGCTATTCCAAAAGATTCCTTTCATATTTCATCATGAAATTTTTTAGTGGTCCAGATCCTAGCACTTCTACGCACAGCCGAAGCGGGATAAATCTTCCGGTTCCACTTGCGCTTAGGCTTGTTTTGGGCCTCTACCCGATCCACACATACGAGCTCAGTGGACCTAACCGCCTGAGAATCTACATGATTCGAACCCCTTGGGGATATAGAACACTCATCCTCCTTTGTCTCGGGATGTGAGGGTGCAAGATCCGCACAAAAGGTATCATAACCCTAACCCCCAAAGCATCTATATCGGAATTGTTCATAGGTTTTACAGCCGCTAAGTTTCGAATCATTTCTAAGGCTCGCTCCGCTTCAAGATCAAGGATATCATTGACAGATTTAGCAATTTCACTACCATTACTACCTAAAGAAACTCCGAACTGATTTGCGTTATGAATAATCTCATCATTAGAAAAATGCAAAATATAATTGGAAGCATTGACTGACATACCGGTAGTTACCTCAATGTCATGAAGCTTGGTCGCCCGCATGGCGCACCATAGCTGCATGTCATCAACATCCGGCTGGTCCTGGAGACGACAGCTCATTCGTCGACCTTCGGACATGGGATCCGGAATCCCTTTGAAAGCGATGATCTCATCCCGCGTGGTCCCGTTCGGGGTAAGGCCTCCTGCCCGACCCCCAAATGGGTTCAACTGAGATGAACCAGCCGGGCTAAGGCCATCTGCCGTCGGCCCTACCAACGAAGCCCCACCAGCCACCACCATCGTGGGGCCTGAAGCGCCCAGCGGCATCGACCGAGGACTGCAGACAGGGGAAGCAAGCGGGTACAGAGCCTCCTGCTCTGCTGGCCCGCCCCCACTGCATCTGCCGTCCCTCACAGGGGCGCCTTGGGAGAGGCAGAAGCGGGGGGCCACCTGCCCGCCCACCCCCAGACCCGGTGCCCCCTGGTGCGCATAACACCACCAGCAGCATTGGACTCTGCCTTGCTCCTCCGCTGTTGCGAAGCGCTGCTCCAAATGTGACTAGTGGGGGAACCGGGGCCGCCTGCCCACGTGACTCCCCAACCTCGATGCCAAGCTCGCCTGCCTGACCGAGCACTGCCGCGGGTGTTGGGGAACGTTGCAGAAAATAAAAAATTTCTATACTTCACCAAGATCAATCTATGGAGTCATCTAGCAACGAGAGAGAGAGGAGTGCATCTACATACCCTTGTAGATCGCGAGCGGAAGCGTTCAAGAGAACGGGGTTGAGGGAGTCGTACTCGTCGTGATCCAAATCACCGAAGATCCTAGTGCCGAATGGACAACACCTTCGTGTTCAACACACGTACGGTTGGGGAAGACGTCTCCTCCTTCTTAATCCAGCAAGGGGGAGGGAGAGGTTGATGAAGATGCAGCAGCACGACGGCGTGGTGGTGGAAGTAGCGGTGATCTCGGCAGGGCTTCGCCAAGCTCAGCGAGAGGGAGAGGTGGTACGGGAGGAGAGGAGGCGCCAGGGACTAGGGTGCGGCTGCCCTCCCTCACCCCTCTTTATATAGGGGGCCTAGGGGGTGCGCCGGCCCCCTAGATATCCCATCTCAAGGGGGGGGGGCTAGGGGGGGACTTGCCCCCCAAGTCAAGTGGGGTGCCCCCCACCCCTAGGGTTTCCAAACCTAGGCGCAGGGGAGGCCCAAGGGGGCCGCACCAGCCCACCAGGGGCTGGTTCCCCTCCCACTTCAGCCCATGGGGCCCTCCGGGATAGGTGGCCCCACCCGATGGACCCCCGGGACCCTTCCGGTGGTCCCGGTATAATACCGGTGACCCCCGAAACTTTCCCGGTGTCCGGAACTGGACTTCCTATATACTCCCTCCGTTCCTTTATATAAGGTGTATTTGTTTTTTGATAAAATTCCACAATGTAAGGTGCATTTCTTCTAAATCCTTGTAATTCCCTTTTTATCCCTCCAGAAAGAGGAAAGTATCTCTCTCCTAATTTCTTGCATCTGTCCTTGTATCAAAAGAAGGATATTATCTCTCTCTCGATTGCATGTATATTTTACTTTCCTGGACTCACGGATTTACTTGCCACTAACTAACAAATTTTCCAAGGGTACTTTTGTCCTAACACCTCTATAATTGTGCGCCTTGGTCACCGTGCCCAAAATAATACACCTTAGATAAAGAAACGGAGGGAGTACAATTCTTCACCTCCGGACCATTCCAGAACTCCTCGTGACGTCCGGGATCCCATCCGGGACTCCGAAAAACTTTCGGGTTACCGCATACTAATATCTCTACAACCCTAGCATCACCGAACCTTAAGTGTGTAGACCCTACGGGTTCGGGAATCACGCAGACATGACCAAGACAGCTCTCCGGCCAATAACCAACAGCGGGATCTGGATACCCATGTTGGATCCCACATGTTCCACGATGATCTCATCGAATGAACCACGATGTCGAGGATTCAAGTAATCCCGTATACAATTCCCTTTGTTAATCGATACGTTACTTGCCCGAGATTCGATCGTCGGTATCCCAATACCTCGTTCAATCTCGTTACCGGCAAGTCACTTTACTCGTACCGTAATGCATGATCCCGTGACCAACGACTTGGTCACATTGAGCTCATTATGATGATGCATTACCGAGTGGGCCCAGAGATACCTTTCCGTCATACGTAGTGACAAATCCCAGTCTCGATCCGTGTCAACCCAACAGACACTTTTGGGGATACCTGTAGTATACCATTATAGTCACCGAGTTACGTTGTGACGTTTGGTACACCCAAAACATTCCTACGGTATCCGGGAGTTACACGATCTCATGGTCTAAGGAAATGATACTTGACATTGGAAAAGCTCTAGCAAACGAACTACACGATCTTGTGCTATGCTTAGGATTGGGTCTTGTCAATCACATCATTCTCCTAATGACGTGATCCCGTTATAAATGACATCCAATGTCCATAGTCAGGAAACCATGACTATTTGTTGATCAACGAGCTAGTCAACTAGAGGCTCACTAGGGACATGTTATGGTCTATGTATTCACACATGTATTATGATTTCCGGATAACACAATTATAGCATGAATAATAAACAATTATCATGAACAAGGAAATATAATAATAATCTTTTTATTATTGCCTCTAGGGCATATTTCCAACAGTCTCCCACTTGCACTAGAGTCAATAATCTAGTTACATTGTGATGAATCGAACACCCATAGAGTTCTGGTGTTGATCATGTTTTGCTCGCGGAAGAGGTTTAGTCAACAGATCTGCGACATTCAGATCCGTATGCACTTTGCAAATATCTATGTCTCCATCTTGAACATTTTCACGAATGGAGTTGAAGTGACGCTTGATGTGCCTGGTCTTCTTGTGAAACCCGGGCTCCTTGGCAAGGGCAATAGCTCCAGTGTTGTTACAGAAGAGAGTGATTGGCCCCGACACATTGGATATGACTCCTAGGTCGGTGACGAACTCCTTCATCCAGATTGCTTCATGCGCTGCCTCCGAGGCTGCCATGTACTCCGCTTCACATGTAGATCCCGCCACGACGCTTTGCTTGCAACTGCACCAGCTTACTGACCCTCCATTCAAAATATACACATATCCGGTTTGTGACTTAGAGTCATCCAGATCTGTGTCGAAGCTAGCATCGACGTAACCCTATACGACGAGCTCTTCGTCACCTCCATATACGAGAAACATATCCTTAGTCCTTTTCAGGTACTTCAGGATGTTCTTGACCGCTGTCCAGTGTTCCATGCAAGGATTGTAAGGGCATATTTATCCCATAGTGGTTTTGGTGATTGATGACAATGCTTTTGCGGACTAATCGTGTGCGTTAAGTTCTTTCAGAGAATCATCCATTGGCACGAGACGATTTCCTCCCCTCGGTGTTTTTTATTCAAGACGGTGTAGCTCCTGCGTTTCGTTGTTGGCGGACTAGTTTCGTAGGAGTCACCGTACTATTAAGAGGGGATCCGCTTTGGTAAGACTAGGGTGGAATCAACACGTACACATCCTTATCACACCCGTCGTCTTCCTTTCGCATCTTTGGAGCTGCACTTCTCTTCTGTACCTGCTTCGCCCTGTGCCAGAGTAGTACCGCGGTCTACAGCGGTAGTACCGCCGAAGCCCCCCAGCGATAGTACCGCCCCACGAAGCGGTAGTACCGCTCTAAGCGGTAGTACCGCTCCGCAGAGCGGTAGTACCGCTCGCGGGCTTCGGCCTTAGTACCGCGTAGTACCGCGCCTACTGCCGCCTCGATTCGAGACGGTGTTTTCTCGTGTCGGGTTTTGCGGCACTAGTAGCAGTAGTAGAAGTGGTAGTACCGCTTCGAGCGGTAGTACCGCTCTACTCCCGCGGTAGTACCGCTCTGGGGCCAGTGGCCTGACTTCCTCTTCAGCGCGGTAGTACCGCTAGGTAGGGAGCGGTAGTACCGCTCTCAGCGGTAGTACCGCCCTGTGCGGGGCTGCTTAGTGGGGTAACGATTGGATGTGTTCCCCCACTATATAAAGGGGTCTTCTTCCTCCTAGTTGATTCACCTCTTTCCCCCAAAGCTCCATTGTTGCTCAAAGCTCCATTTTCGCCCGATCTCTCTCCCTAGCCAATCAAACTTGTTGATTTGCTCGGGATTGGTTGAGAGGGCCCAGATCTACACTTCCACCAAGAGAAATTTGATTCCCCCCACTTATCCCTTGCGGATCTTGTTACTCTTGGGTGTTGAGCACCCTAGACGGTTGAGGTCACCTCGAAGCCATACTCCATTGTGGTGAAGCTTCGTGGTGTTGTTGCTGTTGTTGTTGGGAGCCTCCGATTGTTGTGAAGATTGCCCCAACCTTGCGTGTAAAGGTTCGGTCGCCGCCTTCAAGGGAACCAATAGTGGAATCATGGCATCTCGCATTGTGTGAGGGCGTGAGGAGAATACGGTGGCCCTAGTGGCTTCTTGGGGAGCATTGTGCCTACACACCGCTCTAATGGAGACGTACTTCCCCTTAAAAGGAAGGAACTCCGGTAACACATCCTCGTCTCCACCGGCTCCACTCTTGGTTATTTCGTGCCTTTACTTTTGCAAGCCTACTTGTTGTTACATCCTTGCTTGCTTGTGTGCTAGTTGTTATTGCATCATATAGGTTGCTCACCTAGTTGCACATCTAGACAACCTATTTTGTTGCAAAGTTTAATTTGGTAAAGAAAAGCTTAAAAATTGTTAGTTGCCTATTCACCCCCCCCCTCTAGTCAACCATATCGATCCTTTCAATTGGTATCAGAGCCTCGTCTCTTTATTAAGGACTTTGCCGTCCGAAGAGTATGGTTGACGTCAACGACGGTGCGGAGGAACACTCCGGTGTGAATCCCATCTCGTCTTCGGCCGAAGGGGGAACCTCGGTCTCTCGTGAGGAATTCAATGTGGCTTTAGACACATTGAAAACCTCCATGACGGCCGAGGTTAAAAGCATGTTTACTGAATTCCTAGAGGGACTCAAACTATCTACCTTGCCGATGAAAGTGGGTGATCCCACTAACAAGGTGACGGATGCTAACCCCGACAAGGGGGAAGCTAATAGTGAAAAGAGTCCGTCTACTAGTGGTAGAAATGGCACCGGCATCTATGCCCATGTGGAACCCCCGGTGTATAAAGGACCGATCCCCTCTACGCATTTGAATCATGCCGGTCCTCCTCCTAAATATGTGAAAAATGAAGATTTTGATTCTTGGGTCTATCGCTTCAAGCGTCATTTAAAACATGTGAATACTAACCTTTGGAGAATTATTGAAGAAGGTTTCTATCCTCATGATCCAAGCAACTTCACCCCTCGAGAAGAAGTGGACAACCAATTCAATGAGAGTGCTCTCTTCATCATCCAAGATGCTATCCTTCCCGAAGATCTCCCTCATCTTCGACCTCATGTCATGGCTAAAGAAGCATGGAAGTGTGTCGAGCGTATGTATAGAGGAAGTGCTAGCATTCAACGCTCCAACTATGAAGTGGTGCAAGATGAAGCCGATGAGTTTGCAATGAAAGAGGATGAAGAACCTCGTGAGCTCTTTCGAAGAGTGACCAAACTTGCGGTCGCACTCCGAGATCATGGGAGTAAAGACACGGATGACAATTGGATCAAGCGCAAGTTCCTCAAGGCCATGATGCCCTACAACAAGGCCATGTCCTCCGTCATCCGCCAAAGACCGGACTTCCACTCCATGACCTCTGGTGAAGTGTTGGATGAGTTCATTGCAATGAACATCTTGGATAAGACCGCCGACAATGCGGTGCTCCGTTCCCAAAGGGCAAAGAAGCCCAATCTTGCCTTGAAGGCCAAGGTTAGTGTGGAAGAAGAAGAAGAAGAGGAAGATGAGGAGAGCAACCCCGAGGACACAAAGTATGATTATCATGAGCACATGGCTCTTGCCTCAAGACAGTTTTGGAGTAAGAAGACTACAAGACCCAACTTCAACAAGAACAACTCAAGTGGCCTCAAAGGGAAGCAACGAGTTAGAACTTGTTTCAACTGTGGCAATGTCAGTCATTTCGTTGCGGATTGTCCATACGAGAAGCGGGAAGACAATGGTGGCAAGTTCATTCGAAAAGACAAAGCCAAGTCCTTCCCCAACAAGAACAACTTCACCAAGAAGACTCCTTCTCGCGGGTTGGTGGTTCAAGAAGAATACCGTGAGGATGACGATGATGATGAAGATGGTGAAACAATGGCCATGGCATCCGTTGCCATTGTCTCAACTCCTCGGGTGTCTCTATTCGATGCACCTAACGAGAACATCACCGCCAAGTGCCTCATGGCTAAGGCCACCAACAAGGTAACCCCCAACATCAAAACCACCATTATTCCTAACCCTCCTTCAACGGATGACTTTGATAATGGTAAGGGGTCTAATGAGGAGATCAATGAATTTGAGTCCTTCATGAGTAAGCTCAAGGGCAAATCCAAGAAGCATTTCGTTGCTCTCTTGGAACAACTTGGTGAAGCCAATGACATGATCGAGGCTCATGAAGAAACCATCACTAAGATGGAAAGTCATAGTCGTGACTATGCCGATGAGATATCGGATCTCTCTAATGCTCTTGAGGAAGAGCGTGAGCATCGTTTGGCTCTTGAGGAGTCACACAACGATGGTCACGCTAAACTAAAGAAAGATCTTGATCATGCTCTTGTTGTGTCTCGTGTTCTAGCTTCCGAGAAGGCTAAACTTGGGGTTGATCATGTTAGACTCACGGAGGAGTTTGATGTACTTGACAAGGCCCACAAGGTCTTGAAAAGTGCTCATGCCACCCTCAAGGAGTCTCATGCTCAACTCCAAGTTAAGCTAACTAAGGAAAAGGCCACATTTCCTCACATGGTCTTAATTGATAATGCAAATGCTACTAACCCATGTTGTGAGCATGTGCATCTTGTGGAGGAAAATGCCAAGTTGAAGGAACAACTCGAGAAAGGTCTTGTGTCATGCATACAAGGCGAGAAGAACCTAAATGACCTTTTGAGCAATCAAAAGGAAGTTGTGGGAAAGGAGGGAGTTGGGTTCGCACCCAAGTCCAAGAACAAGAAGAAGAACAAGGAGAAGAAGAGCAAGACCAATCGACCTCCTCCGCTCACGCAAACCTTTGTGAAGGAGGGAGAAGGTGCTCCTAAGGAGAAGAAGAACAATGGGAAGAGCGGTGAAGCCAAAGAGCGCAACGCCATCTCTCCCAACAAAGCCGGCGACTTTAACCCCTCTTATGTGTTGTGCCGTGCTAGTGATGGACATGTTTATGCTAAATTTGTTGGTTCTCCTTATGAGTACATTGAATGGTCTATTTGGGTTCCTAAGACCCTTGTTACTAACATCAAAGGACCCATTACTCAATGGGTACCTAAAACCAAGCATTGATCTCTTGTAGGTGTTTGCTTCCGGTGGGGGATCATGGTTGCTCGACAGTGGAGCAACAAATCATATGACCGGGAGCAAGGACTTGGTGGTGGACGTGCACAATATCCCATCTATGCCCACCAATGTCGAATGGGGTGATGCCTCACATTCTAAGGTATTGGGTCTTGGCAAGGTTGTCATTTCTCATGATCTAACGATCGAGAAAGTCATGCTTGTTGAGTCCCTTGCGTTCAATTTACTTTCCGTTCGTCAACTCGCACTCATGGGTTTTGCCACCTTCTTTGATATTGATACCGTGGCCCTCTTGTGGAGCAAGACTCTTAAAGTAGCCTTTGTTGGGCATGTCGAGAACGGTCTCTATGTGGTTAACTTCTCGGAGCAACCCACTAAGACCGCGACATGCCTAATGGCTAAAGTTGATGTGGGATGGCTTTGGCATCGCCGTTTAGCCCACGTCAATATGAGATCTTTGCAAAGTCTTCTCAAGGGGGACCATGTTCGTGGACTAACAAATGTTAGTTTTGCCAAAGATCGTGCTTGCAGTGCTTGTATCGAAGGAAAGCTTCATGAAAAGGCTCACCCTCCTTCAACCATCATCTACTCGAAGAGACCCTTGGAGCTCCTTCACATGGATCTCTTCGGGCCTCCATCTTTTGATAGTCTTGGAGGGAGAAAGTATTGCTTGGTGATTGTGGATGATTATTCAAGATACACTTGGGTATACTTCTTCAAGAGGAAGAGTGAGACTCAACAAACCGTCATCGACTTTGCAAATGAAGCTCAACGTCAACACAATGCAAAGATCTTGACAATAAGAAGTGACAACGGCACCGAGTTCAAGAACTACACCTTGGATGAGTTTCTTAGTGATGAAGGGATCAAGCACCAATATTCCGCACCATATACCCCTCAACAAAATGGTGTTGCGGAGAGGAAGAACCGGACGTTGATGGATGCGGCAAGGACCATGATGGCGGAGTTCAAGTCTCCATACAACTTCTGGGCCGAAGCCATCAACACAGCTTGTCATGCATCCAATCGGCTCTATCTCCGCAAAGGCTTGAACAAGACTCCGTATGAGATACTCACCGGGAACAAGCCCAATCTCAAGTACTTCCGGGTGTTCGGGTGTAAGTGTTTCATTCTCAAGAAAGGTGTTCGTTTGTCTAAATTTGAAGCTAGAGCTCATGAGGGCATATTTGTTGGTTATGCTACAAACTCTCATGCTTACCGTGTTCTCAACAAGTCCAACGGACTCATTGAGGAAACGTGTAACGTGGAGTTTGACGAAAATAACGGCTCCCAAGTGGAGCAAAGTGGTACTTGTGATGTAGGTGATGAAATTCCTCCCCAAGCCATAAGAAGAATGGGTATTGGTCAAATCCTACCCATTGAGGAACCCCTTGTGGCCGAAGGAGAAGGACAATGCTCTACTCAAGTAGAGCCATCACCTCATCAAGACCCACACGCTTCCGAAGAACAAAGTGAAGGCCCTCAACCTTGTGAACAAGACCAAGGGCAAGATCAACCTCAAGATGGTGGTGAACCTCTAAATGATGCCCAAGGTCAAGTTCTCCCCCTCGAGCAAGTTCAAGATCAAGAGCAAACTCAAGCTCAAGATCAAGAACAAGCTCAAGACGGCGCTCAAGATGATCAAGTCAACCCTCCCTCCACATCCGAGGAGGAATTAGAGCGTCGTGCCGCGAAGATTGCTTCCAAGCTCACCACTCAAGGCCATCTCATGGAAAATGTATTTGGAAGCCTAAGAAAGGGGGTAAGCACTCGTAGACAATTAGCAAACTATTGTGAACATCACGCGTTTGTCTCTTGTGTTGAACCCCAAAAGGTCTATGAGGCGCTCGAAGACTCGGATTGGCTCAATGCCATGCATGAAGAACTCAACAACTTCGAGTACAACAAAGTTTGGAGATTGGTGCCAAGGCCATCGGGGAACCACAACGTCATTGGAACAAAGTGGATCTTCAAGAACAAGCAAGATGCTCATGGGAACATCATTCGCAACAAGGCAAGATTGGTAGCACAAGGCTACTCCCAAGTCGAGGGTATCGACTACGGTGAAACCTTTGCTCCCGTTGCTCGTCTTGAATCCATTCGTTTGTTGATTGCATATGCTTCCCATCACAACTTTAAGTTGCAACAAATGGATGTGAAAAGTGCTTTTCTTAATGGTCCCATTAATGAGTTGGTCTATGTCAAGCAACCCCCCGGGTTCGAGGACCCCTACTTCCCGGATCATGTGTATCAACTCGATAAGGCACTCTATGGCCTTAAACAAGCCCCACGTGCGTGGTATGACCACCTTACCGAGTTGCTACAAGATCGTGGATTTGAAGTAGGACAAATCGATCCCACTCTTTTTACTAAGAAGGTCAAAGGGGAGTTGTTTGTATGCCAACTATATGTTGATGACATTATCTTTGGTTCTCCTAACAAAGCTTTCAATGAGGAATTTGCCGCTCTCATGACCTCCAAGTTCAAGATGTCTTCGATGGGAGAGTTGAAGTTCTTCCTTGGTTTTGACATCAAACAAAGAAGAGAAGGAACCTTCATCAACCAAGCCAAATACACTCAAGACATGCTTAAAAGATTCAAGCTAAGTGACGTCAAACCGGCTACTACACCAATGCCTACCAAGTGCCAACTTGACATCGATCCCAATGGTAAAGCGGTGGATCAAAAGGTATATCGCTCCATGATTGGCTCCTTGCTTTACCTTTGTGCATCTAGACCGGATATCATGTTGAGTGTGGGGATGTGTGCACGTTTTCAAGCCGCACCAAAGGAAAGTCACTTTGTGGCGGTCAAGCGAATCTTTCGATATTTGGCTCATACCTCAAACTTTGGCTTATGGTACCCAAGAGGAGCAAACTTCAAGCTTGAAGGCTTCACGGATTCCGATTGGGCGGGAGACAAAGTGGATAGGAAGTCCACTTCCGGAGGATGCCAATTTCTTGGTTGCTCTTTGGTAAGTTGGTCTTCCAAGAAGCAAAGTTGTGTGTCTCTCTCGTCCACCGAAGCGGAGTATGTGGCGGCCGGTAGTTGTTGTGCTCAACTCCTTTGGATGAGGCAAACTTTAAAGGAGTACGGTGTCATTTGTGACAAAGTGCCTCTTTGGTGGTGATAATGAAAGTGCCATCAAGATTTCTCTCAACCCGGTGCAACACTTCAAGACGAAGCACATTGAGATTCGGTATCACTTCATCCGGGATCACATTAGGCGAGGGGAGATCGAGCTCAAGTATGTCAACACTCATGATAACCTTGCAGATATCTTCACGAAGCCCTTGGATGAAGCAAGATTTCGCGAGTTAAGGCATGAGCTAAATATCATTGATTTGAGCAATGTGACTTGAACCCGTGCACCCCCCACCACCCTCCATTTGTTGTCTAGTTTAGGTGTAGGCATGTACATAGGGGGAGTGTTGTTCTCTCAATGAACTCTCCCTCCCCCATTATGCATAAAACGATCAACTCTTCCACATTAGCCATTTTTGATGGTACTTGTGCTTCAAAGACGAGTTTTGGTCATGGTCCCAAGGATAATTCTTCGCGGTGCCATACCAATTGACTCAAGCATAGGTGGCTCCGGCCACCGCCCTCTCTTGAGAGAGGCCTGAGCTCGCTCTTTTTTTGTTGTTTGCTTTGAAGGAGTGGGTTCCGGTTCGTGGTTTCGAGTGTGTTGTCTTGTTGGTCTTTCTCTTGTCTTTGCCTTCCCGTTCTTCTCGGTGTGTTTGCATTTTTTTGTTGTTGTTTGTCTAGAAGCATTTTTCTGGTTGCTGGCGGTACTACCACCGCTGGCGAGCGGTACTACCGCTCCAAGCGGTACTACCGCCCTCCAGCGCGGTACTACCGCTGAGAGGCGCGGGCGGGGGTTATATCGGGGCAGGGGGAGTTTCTTCTCCCCCATACCCATTCGCACGCCCCCTCGCCTGTTCCTCTCTCTCTCCAGCAACCGGCGCCGCGGGAGGGCTCCGGCGGATCTCCCTCTCCGGGCCGTCCCTCTCCATTCCCTTCGGTGGAGACGATCCCCACCTTGTCCTCTTGCCATGGATGCCGGTATTGCCCCTGTTCTCTTGTTCTTTTTGTCTAGGTTTCCAATCTAGCATCTTAGGGGCAGTAGCGGTTGCATCTTTAGATTTTTGGCCAAATCTAGGCTTGAGTAGGATGGAGAATGCTTCTAGGCAGTTTGGATTAGTGTTTGGTTGGAGTATTTTTGAATTTGGTAGGACGGAAGTACCGGATCTGACCACGGTAGTAGGAAACTGTTGTTTCCCCGCCTCGAGCGGTACTACCGCTCTCCCCGAGCGGTACTACCGCTGTGAGCGGTACTACCGCTCTCTAGAGCGGTACTACCGCTTGGAGCGGTACTACCGCTCAAGGGTCACGGTACTACCGCCCTCTACCAGATTCCATCCTACTCCTACCTCTCAGTGATCCTCTTTGTTCGTGTTTGTGGCTTATGCTCGTTCTTTCTGGTTGTTTGCGTGTTTTGTGTGTGTGGTTCCAGGTGATGAGGTTCCTGAGCATCAGGCTCGTCGTGTCAACCCCGGTCGTGCTTCGTCCAAGCGCTACCGCACCACTGAGCCTGCCGGAGGATCTTCTAGTGCTCCACCTCCTCCCCAACTGCAGAAGAAGCCTGGGGTCAAGCCAAAGCAAACCAAAACCGTGCCAGAAATGCCGCCCAAGGAGTTCTGGGCAAGGCGCCGCCGCAACCCGTATGAGGTAGATCAAGATCCCACTTTGGTCAACCGTCCGTTCTGGAACAGGTTCCAGTTTGCCATCTATTTTGATGTCCTCAAAGCCAAGAAGAATCTCTATGTCAACATGCACTCCATCGACACCGAGCATATGGAGAATGATCCTGACTACTTTGGTGAAGCTCTTCAGATGTGCACTCAGCTGAACATTCTCGGGATCATGCAATTCAACAAGGACTATGATGCTGATATTGTGGCCCAATTCTATGCCACGGTTCACCTTGGGACCGATGAGGACAGGACTCTGACTTGGATGACAAATGGCAAGTTGCTGTCAGTCAAGTGGAAAGCTTTCATGCAGTTGATTGGGGTGGAAGATCTTGGACTTGAGTCTGCTGTCGGCTTTCGCCCCCACCGTCGAGCCAATGCCACTCACAAGCAAGCTCTGTGGCCCTACTGCACTCTGAGGATCAACCATGAGACGAAGAAGGAGACCTATGAGCTGCCTGCCTATCTGGACATACTTCACCGTATCTTCAGAGAAACTCTTTTCCCTCGCATCGGGAATCTGGACCAGGTTCACTCTTATCTCGTGGACATGCTTCTCTTCTGTCAGCGGGAGAAGGGGCAGAGCACCGGAGAGTCCTTGGATATCTCTCATGTTATGTGGTCTGAGCTGGTTTCTGCTATCTCCGAGCGCAAGTGCCCGATTTATGGTCCGTTCATTATGCTGCTCATTGAGAAGGCCTGGGATCGTGTCTATCCCAAGGTGGTGCTGGAGATTGGAGACTTGGTTTCTCACGATGTCAAGCGTCTGAGGAAGAAGGATAACTGGGGCACTCAGGCCCCTAGGACTGGAGTTCCTTCATCTGCTGCTGCCATGGAGACTGAGGAGGAGTTTGGGGCTGAGGCTGAGGATGAAGATGATGACTACTTGCCTTCTGAGGCAGAGCCTTCTTGGGCTAAGAAGCTCAAGTCTAAGATGAAGAAGCTGTTCTGCATGGAGGCTCACGGTCAGTACATGACTCATGTGGCTGAGAAGAAGGCTCGAGGTCGTCACAAGGAGCTCATGCGTCAGTTGGGTGCTACAGTCAAGAGTGGATCTGAGGACCAGCTTACTGAGGAGGAGGAGTGGATTCAGCAGCACTGCCCGTGGACCGATTCTGAGGCCGAGCACTTCCAGACTGACGACGGTGGTGCCGATGATTCCGCTGGGCTCTGATGCGTGTGTCCCTCATTTGCTCTCACCTGGGGCCGTAGCAGCACTCCCTCTCCTTTTTGGTGTCTCGATGCCAAAGGGGGAGAGAGCTTAGGGATTTGCGAGTTGTGTCTTTCGTCTCTTATTCGTGTGTCTTGTCTTGTTCGTGTTTTTCCTCGCATCTGCTTTGGTTGGTTTGTCTGTGAGACCTAAGTTCGAGTGAGACTTAAGTACGAGTCATATGGTGTGAGACATATGCTACCTTACCTTTCCAGTATCAGTATCTATGTCTATCTAGCTTATGAGCTGCGTGTTTTTCCTGTTATATCATCTATGCTGCTCTCATACACCATGCTTAGATTGTTGGTCTCTAAAATGTAGGGGGAGCTCTGATCCTAGTATGTGTGCTGTGCAGTCCAAAGCACTTATCTAAATAGCACACATCTAGGGGGAGCCCATCTACATGTTAGGACCGTGGGGTTTGTATGCTTACTCTATATCGTGTTTATGCAAATCCCGTATTGTCATCAATCCACCAAAAAGGGGGAGATTGTAAGGGCATATTTATCCCATAGTGGTTTTGGTGATTGATGACAATGCTTTTGCGGACTAATCATGTGCGTTAAGTTCTTTCAGAGAATCATCCATTGGCACGAGACGATTTCCTCCCCTCGGTGTTTTTTATTCAAGACGGTGTAGCTCCTGCGTTTCGTTGTTGGTGGACTAGTTTCGTAGGAGTCACCGTACTATTAAGAGGGGATCCGCTTTGGTAAGACTAGGGTGGAATCAACACGTACACATCCTTATCACACCCGTCGTCTTCCTTTCGCATCTTTGGAGCTGCACTTCTCTTCCGTACCTGCTTCGCCCTGTGCCAGCGGTAGTACCGCGGTCTACAGCGGTAGTACCGCCGAAGCCCCCCAGCGGTAGTACCGCTCCACGAAGCGGTAGTACCGCTCTAAGCGGTAGTACCGCTCCGCAGAGCGGTAGTACCGCTCGCGGGCTTCGGCCGTAGTACCGCGCCTACTGCCGCCTCGATTCGAGACGGTGTTTTCTCGTGTCGGGTTTTGCGGCACTAGTAGCGGCAGTAGAAGCGGTAGTACCGCTCCGAGCGGTAGTACCGCTCTACTCCCGCGGTAGTACCGCTCTGGGGCCAGTGGCCTGACTTCCTCTTCAGCGCGGTAGTACCGCTAGGTAGGGAGCGGTAGTACCGCTCTCAGCGGTAGTACCGCCCTTCCCTAGCGGTAGTACCGCCCTGTGCGGGGCTGCTCAGTGGGGTAACGGTTGGATGTGTTCCCCCACTATATAAAGGGGTCTTCTTCCTCCTAGTTGACTCACCGCTTTCCCCCAAAGCTCCATTGTTGCTCAAAGCTCCATTTTCGCCCGATCTCTCTCCCTAGCCAATCAAACTTGTTGATTTGCTCGGGATTGGTTGAGAGGGCCCAGATCTACACTTCCACCAAGAGAAATTTGATTCCCCCCACTTATCCCTTGCGGATCTTGTTACTCTTGGGTGTTGAGCACCCTAGACGGTTGAGGTCACCTCGAAGCCATACTCCATTGTGGTGAAGCTTCGTGGTGTTGTTGTTGTTGTTGGGAGCCTCCGATTGTTGTGGAGATTGCCCCAACCTTGCGTGTAAAGGTTCGGTCGCCGCCTTCAAGGGCACCAATAGTGGAATCACGGCATCTCGCATTGTGTGAGGGCGTGAGGAGAATACGGTGGCCCTAGTGGCTTCTTGGGGAGCATTGTGCCTCCACACCGCTCTAACGGAGACGTACTTCCCCTTAAAAGGAAGGAACTCCTGTAACACATCCTCGTCTCCACCGGCTCCACTCTTGGTTATTTCGTGCCTTTACTTTTGCAAGCCTACTTGTTGTTACATCCTTGCTTGCTTGTGTGCTAGTTGTTATTGCATCATGTAGGTTGCTCACCTAGTTGCACATCTAGACAACCTATTTTGTTGCAAAGTTTAATTTGGTAAAGAAAAGCTTAAAAATTGTTAGTTGCCTATTCACCCCCCCTCTAGTCAACCATATCGATCCTTTCAGGGATTACTTTGGTACCTTCCTACCAAACTTACGGCAAGGTTTACATCAGGTCTGGTACACAACATGGCATTCATAATAGACCCTATAGCTGAGGCATAGGGGATGACACTCATCTTTTCTCTATCTTCTGCCGTGGTCGGGCATTGAGCCGAGCTCAATTTCACACCTTGGAACACAGGCAAGAACCCCTTCTTGGACTAATCCATATGGAACTTCTTCAATATCTTATCATGGTATGTGCTTTGTGAAAGACTTATGAGGCATCTCGATCTATCCCTATAGATCTTGATGCCTAATATGTAAGCAGCTTCTCCAAGGTCCTTCATTGAAAAACACTTATTCAAGTAGGCCTTAATGCTGTCCAAAAGTTCTATATCATTTCCCATCAAAAGTATGTCATCTACATATAATATGAGAAATGCTACAGAGTTCCCACTCACTTTCTTGTAAACGCAGGCTTCTCCATAAGTCTGCATAAACCCAAACACTTTGATCATCTCATCAAAGCGAATGTTCCAACTCCGAGATGCTTGCACCGGCCCATAAATGGATCGCTGGAGCTTGCATACCTTGTTAGCATTCTTAGGATCGACAAAACCTTCCGGCTGCATCATATACAGTTCTTCCTTAAGATAGCCGTTAAGGAATGCCGTTTTGATGTCCATTTGTCATATCTCATAATCATAGTATGCGGCAATTGCTAACATGATTCGGACGGACTTCAGCTTCGCTACGGGAGAGAAAGTCTCATCGTAGTCAACCCCTTGAACTTGCCGATAACCCTTAGCGACAAGTCGAGCTTTATAGATGCTAACATTACCATCCGCGTCCGTCTTCTTCTTAAAGATCCATTTGTTTTCTATCGCTCGCCGATCATCGGGCAAGTCTGTCAAAGTCCACACTTTGTTTTCATACATGGATCCTATCTCAGATTGCATGGCTTCAAGCCATTTGCTGGAATCTGGGCCCGCCATTGCTTCTTCATAGTTTGAAGGTTCACTGTTGTCTAACAACATGATTTCCAGGACAGGGTTGCCATACCACTCTGGTGTGGAACGTGTCCTCGTGGACCTACGAAGTTCAGTAGTAACTTGATCCGAAGTACCTTGATCATCATCATTAGTTTCCTCTCTAGTCGGTGCAGGCACCACAGGAACATCTTCCTGAGCTGCGCTACTTTCCGGTTCAAGAGGTAGTACTTCATCAAGTTCCACTTTCCTCCCACTTACTTCTTTCGAGAGAAACTCTTTCTCCAGAAAGGACCCGTTCTTGGCAACAAAGATCTTGCCTTCGGATCTGAGATAGAAGGTATACCCAATGGTTTCCTTAGGGTATCCTATGAAGACACATTTTTCTGAATTGGGTTCGAGCTTTTCAGGTTGGAGTTTCTTGACATAAGCATCGCATCCCCAAACTTTTAGAAATGACAGCTTAGGTTTCTTCCCAAACCATAATTCATACGGTGTCGTCTCAACGGATTTAGACGGTGCCCTATTTAAAGTGAATGTAGCTGTCTCTAGAGCGTATCCCCAAAATGATAGCGGTAAATCGGTGAGTGACATCATAGATCGCACCATATCCAATAGAGTGCGATTTCGACGTTCGGACACACCGTTACATTGAGGTGTTCCAGGCGGCGTGAGTTGTGAAACGATTCCACATTTCCTTAAGTGCGTACCAAATTCGTGACTTAAATATTCTCCCCCACGATCTGATCGTAAGAACTTTATCTTTCGGCCACGTTGATTCTCTACCTCATTCTGAAATTCCTTGAACTTTTCAAATGTCTCAGACTTGTGTTTCATCAAGTAGACATACCCATATCTACTCAAGTCGTCAGTGAGAGTGAGAACATAACGATAGCCTCCGGGAGCCTCAACGCTCATTGGACCGCACACATCAGTATGTATGATTTCCAATAAGTTGGTTGCTCGCTCCATTGTTCCGGAGAACGGAGTCTTGGTCATTTTGCCCATGAGGCATGGTTCGCATGTGTCAAAAGATTCGTAATCGAGAGACTCTAAAAGTCCATCAGCATGGAGCTTCTTCATGCGCTTGACACTAATGTGACCAAAGTGGCAGTGCCACAAGTATGTGGGACTATCGTTATCAACCTTACATCTTTTGGTATTCATATTGTGAATATGTGTAACATCATGTTCCAGATTCATTAAGAATAAACCATTGACCAGCGGGGCATGACCATAAAACATATCTCTCATATAAATAGAACAACCATTATTCTCAGATTTAAATGAGTAGCCATCTCATATTAAACAAGATCCAGATACAATGTTCATGCTCAAAGCTGGCACTAAATAACAATTATTGAGGTTTAAAACTAATCCCGTAGGTAAATGTAGAGGTAGCGTGCCGACGGTGATCACATCAACCTTGGAACCATTCTCGACGCGCATCGTCACC
Source organism: Triticum aestivum (assembly GCF_018294505.1). Taxonomy (NCBI): domain Eukaryota; kingdom Viridiplantae; phylum Streptophyta; class Magnoliopsida; order Poales; family Poaceae; genus Triticum; species Triticum aestivum. The sequence continues at coordinate 342,506,782 of NC_057807.1, read as the reverse complement.
TCATCCTTCGCCAGTCTCTGCTTATTCCGCAGCTCATGTTTTGAGTTACAAATATGAGCAACCGCACCGGTATCAAATACCCAGGAGCTACTACGAGTACTAGTAAGGTACACATCAATTACATGTATATCACATATACCTTTAGTGTTGCCGGCCTTCTTGTCCGCTAAGTATTTGGGGCAGTTCCGCTTCCAGTGTCCGCTTCCCTTGCAATAAAAGCACTCAGTCTCAGGTTTGGGTCCATTCTTTGGCTTCTTCCCGGCAACTGGCTTACCAGGCGCGACAACTCCCTTGCCGTCCTTCTTGAAGTTCTTCTTACCCTTGCCTTTCTTGAACTTAGTGGTTTTATTGACCATCAACACTTGATGTTCCTTTTTGATTTCCACCTCCGCTGATTTCAGCATTGAAAATACTTCAGGAATAGTTTTCACCATCCCCTGCATATTATAGTTCATCACAAAGCTCTTGTAGCTAGGTGGGAGCGACTGAAGGATTCTGTCAATGACCGCCTCGTCCGGGAGGTTAATGTCCAGCTGGGACAGGCGGTTGTGCAACCCAGACATTTTGAGTATGTGCTCACTGACAGAACTATTTTCCTCCATCTTACAACTGTAGAACTTGTCGGAGACTTCATATCTCTCGACCCGGGCATGAGCTTGGAAAACCATTTTCAGCTCTTCGAACATCTCATATGCTCCGTGTTGCTCAAAACGCTTTTGGAGCCCCGGTTCTAAGCTGTAAAGCATGCCGCACTGAACGAGGGAGTAATCATCAGCACGTGACTTCCAGGCGTTCATAACGTCTTGGTTCTCTGGGATGGGTCGTCACCTAGCGGTCCTTCTAGGACATATGCTTTCTTGGCAGCTATGAGGATGATCCTCAGGTTCCGGACCCAGTCCATATAGTTGCTGCCATCATCTTTCAGCTTGGTTTTCTCTAGGAACGCGTTGAAGTTGAGGTTGACATGAGCGTTGGCCATTTGATCTACAAGACATTTTGCAAAGGTTTTTAGACTAAGTTCATGATAATTAAGTTCATCTAATCAAATTATTTAATGAACTCCCACTCAGATTAGACATCCCTCTAGTCATCTAAGTGATACATGATCCGACTCAACTAGACCATGTCCGATCATCACGTGAGACAGACTAGTCATCATCGGTGAACATCTCCATGTTGATCGTATCTTCCATACGACTCATGTTCGACCTTTCGGTCTCTTGTGTTCCGAGGCATGTCTGTACATGCTAGGCTCGTCAAGTCAACCTAAGTGTTTTGCATGTGTAAATCTGTCTTACACCTGTTGTATGTGGACGTTGGAATCTATCACACCTGATCATCACGTGGTGCTTCGAAACAACGAACTTTCGCAACGGCGCACAGTTAGGGGGAACACTTTCTTGAAATTATTATGAGGGATCATCTTATTTACTACCGTCGTTCTAAGCAAATAAGATGCAAAAACATGATAAACATCGCATGCAATAAAATAGTGACATGATATGGCCAATATCATATTGCTCCTTTGATCTCCATCTTCAGGGCGCCATGATCATCTTCGTCACCGGCATGACACCATGATCTCCATCATCATGATCTCCATCACCGTGTCTCCATGAAGTTGTTCGCCAACTATTACTTCTACTACTATGGCTAACGGTTTAGCAATAAAGTAAAGTAATTACATGGCATTTATTCATTGACACGCAGGTCATACAATAATTAAAACAACTCCTATGGCTCCTACCGGTTGTCATACTCATCGACATGCAAGTCGTGATTCCTATTACAAGAACATGATCTCATACATCACATATATACCATTCATCACAACCTTTTGGCCATATCACATCACAAGGCATATGCTGCAAAAACAAGTTAGACGTCCTCTAATTGTTGTTGCATGTTTTTACGTGGCTGCAATAGGGTTCTAGCAAGAACGTTTCTTACCTACGTAAAAGCCACAACGTGATATGCCAATTTCTATTTATCCTTCATAAGGACCCTTTTCATCGAATCCGATCCGACTAAAGTGGGAGAGACAGACACCCGCTAGCCACCTTATGCAACTAGTGCATGTCAGTCGGTGGAACCTGTCTCACGTAAGCGTACGTGTAAGGTCGGTCCGGGCCGCTTCATCCCACAATGCCGCCAAAATAAGATAAGACTAGTAGTGGCAAGAAAATTGACAACATCTACGCCCACAACAAATTTGTGTTCTACTCGTGCAAAGAAATTACGCATAGACCTAGCTCTGATACCACTGTTGGGGAACGTTGCAGAAAATAAAAAATTTCTACGCTTCACCAAGATCAATCTATGGAGTCATCTAGCAATGAGAGAGAGGAGTGCATCTACATACCCTTGTAGATCGCGAGCGGAAGCGTTCAAGAGAACGGGGTTGAGGGAGTTGTACTCGTCGTGATCCAAATCACTGAAGATCCTAGTGCCGAACGGACAGCACCTCCGTGTTAAACACATGTACGGTTGGGGAAGACGTCTCCTCCTTCTTGATCCAGCAAGGGGGAGGGAGATGTTGATGGAGATCCAGCAGCACGACGGCGTGGTGGTGGAAGTAGCGGTGATCTCGGCAGGGCTTCGCCAAGCTCAGTGAGAGGGAGAGGTGGTACGGGGGGAGAGGGAGGCGCCAGGGACTAGGGTGCGGTGACCTCCCTCCCCCTCTTTATATAGGGGGCCTAGGAGGTGCACTGGCCCCCTAGAGATCCCATCTCAAGGGGGGCGGCGGCCTAGGGGGGGGGGACTTGCCCCCCAAGTCAAGTGGGGGGCCCCCCCACCCCTAGGGTTTCCAACCCTAGGCGCAGGAGGAGGCCCAAGGGGGGCGCACCAGCCCACCAGGGGCTGGTTCCCCTCCCACTTCAGCCCATGGGGCCCTACGGGATAGGTGGCCCCACCCGATGGACCCCCGGGACCCTTCCGGTGGTCCCGGTACAACACCGGTGACCCCCGAAACTTTCCCGGTGGCCGAAACTGGACTTCCTATATACAATTCTTCACCTCCGGACCATTCCGGAACTCCTCGTGACTTCCGGGATCCCATCCGGAACTCCGAAAAACTTTCGGGTTATCGCATACTAATATCCCTACAACCCTAGCGTCACCGAACCTTAAGTGTGTAGACCCTACAAGTTCGGGAATCATGCAGACATGACCGAGACAGCTCTCCGGCCAATAACCAATAGCGGGATCTGGATACCCATGTTGGCTCCCACATGTTACACGATGATCTCATCGAATGAACCACGATGTCGAGGATTCAAGTAACCCCGTATACAATTCCCTTTGTCAATCGGTACGTTACTTGCCCGAGATTCGATCGTCGGTACCCCAATACCTCGTTCAATCTCGTTACCGGCAAGTCACTTTACTCGTACCATAATGCATGATCTCGTGACCAACCACTTGGTCACATTGAGCTCATTATGATGATGCATTACCGAGTGGGCCCAGAGATACCTTTCCGTCATATGGAGTGACAAATCCCAGTCTCGATCCATGTCAACCCAACAGACACTTTCGGGGATACATGTAGTATACCTTTATAGTCACCCAGTTACTTGTGACGTTTGGTACACCCAAAGCATTCCTACGGTATCCGGGAATTACACGATCTCATGGTCTAAGGAAATGATACTTGACATTGGAAAAGCTCTAGCAAACAAACTACACGATCTTGTGCTATGCTTAGGATTGGGTCTTGTCCATCACATCATTCTCCTAATGATGTGATCCCATTATCAATGACATCCAATGTCCATAGTCAGGAAAACCATGACTATCTGTTGATCAACGAGCTAGTCAACTAGAGGCTCACTAGGGACACTAGTCAACTAGAGGCTCACTAGGGTCTTGTCCATCACATCATTCTCCTAATGATGTGATCCCGTTATCAATGACATCCAATGTCCATAGTTAGGAAACCATGACTATCTGTTGATCAGCTAGTCAACTAGAGGCTCACTAGGGACATGTTATGGTCTATGTATTCACACATGTATTATGATTTCCGGATAACACAATTATAGCATTAATAATAGACAATTATCATGAACAAGTAAATATAATAATAATAATTTTATTATTGCCTCTAGGGCATATTTCCAACAGCGGGTACCATTGAACTCTCCACCGAGGTCACCTTCGTAGCAAGCACATCCGAGCGGCCACTAACTAAGGCGTCATGCCCAGCAGAATCAAGAAGAGGTAGTGAGTGCTCAAACAGATCATCACGGTCCACCCAATCACTCCACAGTCGAGGAGGTGCAGAAGCAGGCTCAAACGAACCAAATCTCAGTGAGTTCATAGGCGTAGAAGTAGGTGGTGGCGCCCACTTCCCTGGCGCCACCGAGGCGTGTTTTGTGCCCGGGGTGTTGGACTTATCTCGTCCAGTGTCATCCTCTCGCTGCTCCTTGTTGCCCGAGCCGTCATCCTTATCCGTCATATCCACATCATCCCCAGCCATGGCCTCCATGAACAGATCGTAATCCTCCAACTCAATGTCCAGGTAATAGAGCTTCTCCACATGCGTCCACCTGACCACATCTGGTATATACTCAATGTCCACAACACTCACAAGCAGCCGTGCCACCCCATTAGCTCGAGTAAACTGCATATCCACACATTCTGTTTTCCAAATGAGTGTCCCAAGGCTGGCTGCAACCTGAACATCATGCAGAGGCTTAGGCGGCGCCCTTGAAAAGCGCAACCAAATCTTAGGTAAAGGCTTACCCTTTGGTTCAGCCTGTTTCCACTCATCGAACTCCAAAATACACTCCGTACCGGGAACCCTGCACATACCAAAACTCGGGAGCTTCTTCAAGTCCTCCGTTGATGGAAAATCCACCTTATACATTTTAGCCTCAATCATGATAAGCTCCCAACGAAAGTTCCTTGGAGAAAGCTCATTCAACCGCTGCAAAATCTGAGCCTCTGATAATACACCTTTTGTCACCTTGACGATCCCCGTGGTCGAAATCTACGGCGTGTCCGGGACCACAACCGCACAGGGGGACTCAAAGAACATCAGCTCAGGGCAACACACCCCATAAATCATGATTCCAGGCATCGGTTCATGCAGAAACAGACACTCTCCCGAAGCATGCACCGGCTTGAGGCAAGTATCGCAAAGCTCCGTGTTACATTCCGTAATGAAGTAATCCTGTTCACCGCATCTATAACAAAACATTTTTTCTTTCTTTCTCGCCCACTTGTCTACTCTATCAGACTTAGATTTTTCATTTGCTCTGGCAAAATTCGTGGCTATTTCGGTCACCGGTTCTGTGGGTGCAGTCTGAACAATAGCCGCCGCCGTGTCCTGACCCGACACACCTGACAGTTGCACAACACCGACTGACTCCGAAGAATCCATTGGCTCAATGGAGTCCGTAACCATGGTCATCGGCGGGGGAGGTTGTCGCTGACAGTGGGGAGGCTGACGAGTACCCCCCCGGTCCACCACGGAAGCCACAATAACCTAATGTGTCCCATCGAAGAATCGGGGGAAGACGACGGCTGCGACGGGCAACATCTCCGCTCAACCCTTCGTCCTGGTGGCGGGCGAAACTCGGGTGTCTACCAACTCCAAGACATTCATAGATTTTCCTAGTTGGTAAAGAAAACCTCTTACCTGTCTTTTCTTTCGATGGTTCGTTTGAATGTCATTTGGCAGTGAAATAATGTGGATCTTTGTGTGTAGTGATGCTTTTGTGCATTTGGGAGAGCACGAACAAGAACAAATCATGCTTAAATAGTATGATGGATGATTTAGTTGCGGCAAATGATTTTGATCTTGATGGCGCGTCGGTGCTGCAGTTTGAGCGATTGAATGAGGAGGACAAATATGACGAACTGTGGATCAATCTCATTTCTCCAGTTCTTCAAGGAAGAAAGGAATTCAGATCGTAAACTACACCAGGGGTGAGGATGCTGCTCTTGTGAGGGCATGGCAGGATATTACTCTTGATGCGATCCGTCAGAAAGATCAAATGAGTGCATACTATTGGAGGTGCGTCAAGGAGGGTTCCATCATAAACTTAGGCTTAAATCCAACCAAACTCTCAAATCTCTCACAAACTGATAGGAGTATGATTCAAGACACGTGCAACCATTGGGATAGTTGTTTGGAACAAGTGAGGAACTCTCCTCCTAGAGGTGTCACCAGTGACCAATATGAGAACACTCATGTTATTTTTTTATTGCCGCATTTTCATAACTTTAAGCATTTTCAAAGAGTACTGGATGTCAATGAAAAGTGGAAAACGAGGAATGAGGAGGCTCCTCCAGAACATGGGAGGCCGTGGAACATTTCCTCTTTGGTATTGGATGACAGCGAGAAAGATGATGGTGATGGAGGATAGGGTGGCTAGAAGTCCCACACCGGTGTCTAGCGTGGAGTGGCCCCACAGAAGGAAAGGGGTCAAAGGATATGCCCAAGAAACAAGGAGAGGTGCAGGTGTTAAAAAGCAAGATTGATGAGTTGATCAGTTCAAGGAATCAATACGCGAAGAAGAGGAAACAAGAAAAGTTGGAGATAGAGAAGAGTAAGCTTGAAAAGTAGGGGCCAAGGTTGAAAGCTATGCATGAAAACTGTAAGCCCATGTAAGAAATGCTGGCACGTAGGCTTCAACTTAAGGAGAATCTCTTTTTTTGCAAGAGTAGAATCAGTTGATGCAAGAGAAGGTGTCCGAGGAAAACCGGTTGATGATGTTTGATCCCACTACCATGAATCCAACATCAAGATCATTCTTGGAGGTGTGCGGGCTCGGGGGACAAGTGGACGGCTTCTTTGGTGGAGCGGTGCTTCATCTTACTCATTGATGGCGGCAGATCTCGGTGGCGTGACGCAGTGGAGACTGTGCGTAGATGGACTCGCGCAGGAGGAGGACGTTGTCTGGCGTCATGGTGGCGTCGATGGCAGAGAGGCCTGGCAAGTTCGGTGTGTTAGTTTCTGCTCTGAAGATGGATTCGTGGTAGACGGCGGCAACGACACATGAGAGTGTGTCGAACCGGTTTATACCCTAAACCCAGTATGTGGCTCGGTTGGGGCCTCCGACTTTAGATGTTAGGTTTTGGTGCGATGTCTGTTTGATATTAAGCTCGGGCTATCGGCACCCCTCCATCAAGTGGTTAGGAGTAGCAACAATTGTTGCTACGATGGTGGCTTTGGACAAACTGGTGTACTACTTTATAAGGTCCTTGTGAATAATTAATAAAATGATTGCATGCATCGCCCAGATGCAGAGGCCGGGGGCAATCCTCCTTTTGTAAAAAACTAAATCCAACGTCAAGATCATTTTGGTAGTTAATGCGAGTGATCATGCGTTTTAGGATGACATGGAGCGCCCAACATACTATTTGTATATATCGGTTGAATGTATGAATGATGCTTTATCTTTTTTTTCATGCAGCTTGTTTAATTTGTTTACATAATTGCTCACGTAATGATACAAAACGTTCCATCCAAATTCATTTTTTTTAATGAACGAGGGGGTTTCCTCCAATTTCATTAATGAAACCAAACTAGGATCGACCAACATATCCCGTCCAAACTAGTCGGGTTCGAAACATACTACAAGGTTCAACACAAAAGACATGCAGCACCATTAATGTCTGAAGGAAACCCCCTCTTTCATACATTCCGGCCATCCAAATCCAAATCCCAGTGTGGCTCAGTTTGAGAACAAGATGTGAGGAAGTGAGGATGTCTGATTCAAATGTGCCGGTCATCCAAATCCAAATTCAAATGTCTGAACAAAAAGATCGTTTCATCAAAACGGGTGAACAAAAAGAAGGAAAATGAGATATGACGAATCTGTGCTTGTGCGTCGCCTTGGCCACAGTGCCGGCCGGCGATGGACACGCAGCAGCGCAGTGAATCAACAGAATTGCATACACAGATATTTTGGTGGGCCAGTTCAACAACCTGAGCAACTCAACTGAAACCGGAACAGAGAAACAGAAGGGTCATACAGGAACAAAACTTGGCACATAACAGAATGCAAACAATTGGCCGAAAGTCCGAAACTGAACCAAGGTGCCTGCCATGTAAACTGGAGAAGCATCCATTCGTCTATTCCAACAGAACAGAAGCCATGTGATGATAACAGCAGGAATTAGCATCCCTTAAGCACTGCATCACCATCGAGAGTATTTAGGGGGTCATTAACAGAATCCATGATGCTACAGGAATCCATAGGGAGTACTATTCAGCTAGAATACGTATTTAGGGTGTTTAAACTATGGTATCAATCAAGAAGCTACTATGGTATCAATCAAGAAGCTAATATAAGGAGACGGTAGGGTAAATTCAGCTGGTGCGTGTCACTTGGGTATCCCTTTCTCTTGCTGGCCAGTGCAGTGCTTCACTCCCTGGGTTTCAGCTTCTTCTTCGTCCTCGTCTGAAAATTAAGTGTTGAAACAGGGTTAAGTTGGCAGCCACAAGTGATTCAAATCTCTAGGAGTGGGTTATCAATCCATTGCACACACTGCTGTGGAATCAGTAGATCGACGACCGATTCAGCACACCAGAATATGGAGAGCAGCACACAGCACAAATATAACTCAAGGAGACATAATAACATATACAGAGCTGTAGTAGTTATCTCTGTCAGCGTCACATTGATGCAAAGCACTAGTGAGCTGACTTGGCACATTTGACTCTAAAACCAAACATCATGAATTTGTATGTGTCAATGATAAAGACTTAGAGAAGGTGTTTGATGCAATAACTGAAGCCAAACAGCATGGACAGGACAATATTATGGTGACCAAGGCAAAGAGACATTGACATGATAGCGTCATTATGTCTAGATTGATACACAACTGTAGTGTAGTTAGCTCCACTATATATGTGTCTAAAATGCTACAGTACTACTCCGATAACTCTGAAACAAGCATCATAAATAGGTATGGATGGTGAAGAACAGAATGTATTCGATGCTAATATGACTACTGCGGCATGACAAAACGAAGAACATGCATGAACAGTATCTATCAAGTCAAATAAGCAAGTGACACCAACAAATAGAATTAAAGTTAGCACCTACTGCACAAGTGATAGAAATCTCCACGAGCAGGGTATCACTCGATTGCACACACTGTTGCAGAATGAGGATTACACGTGGCAGAATATAGAGAGCAGTACACAACACAAATATAACTCAAGTACACGGCATAACATGAACAAAGCTGTAGTAGTAAGCTCCCTGCCTCCCTTAGCATCTAGAATGATGCAAAACACTAGTGAACTGACTTGGCATATTTACTCTGAAACAGGCATCATGAGATTGTTTAATTATATTGATCATAGAAGACCTACAGAAGGTGTTGATCCTACAATGACTAGAGCCAAATAACATGGACAGGACAATATTTATGGTGACCAAGGCCAAGAACATGAAGGATGATAGCATAGTAAGCTCCATTATTTGTAAACTGATACATAAGTACTCCCTCCGTCCGAAAATAGTTGTCATCAAAATGGACAAAAAGAGATGTGTCTAGAACTAAAATACATCTAGATACATCCCTTTTTATTCATTTTGATGACAAGTATTTTCGGACGGAGGGAGTACCTTCCAATAACTCTGAACCAAGCATCATAACAAAACACTGTGATGAAAAACACAATATGTTGGACACCCAAGTGACACGCATATATGCTGACTGAGGTATGTTGAAACAAAGAACATGCACGGACAGCATACATAAAGGCTAGTAATAAGGCCAAGCATGTAAGATGATAGCAAAACAATAGGTCGCAGTTAAGGCTCACCTCGTTGCAGTGGCCACATTTCTTCTTGCGGCAGTTGGCAGACCTGACGGGAAGGCGTGCATAGCACCTGCAAAACAAAATTGCTGTAATGTTAGGGCATCTCTACGTTGCCATTGCAGTGATTGCACACAAAATTGCTCCTCAACGATTATCTTCTTATGCAAAACATGAGAGTCAATGGGCATATGACAAGGAAATGTTTAATAGTCGTCATATGCCACTGCTAATTACTCCTTCCGTTCGTAATTACTTGTCTTAAAAATGGATGTATCTAGAACTAAAATACATCTAGATACATCCATTTCTACGACAAGTAATTCCGAACCGAGGGAGTAGTTGTCAACTACTCCCTCCGTTCGGAATTATTTTAGTTCTAGATACATCCATTTTCGAGACAAGTAATTCCGAACGGAGGGAGTATAACAAACAAGCACATCGATCAGAGATAGCTCATAGCAACCACATCTTCAAACATCACACGCATGAACTTGACCAGACGAGGGTTAGGCATCGATTCAGGGGCTTACTTGCGGCAGACGAGCTTAAGCTGCCTGTACTTGAGGGCGAGCTGAAGGAGGTTGGGCTCGATCTTGGGGTAGGTCCCCCCCTTGCCGGTGCCGCCCCTGCCGCCGTGGAGGCGGAGCACGAGGTGAAGCGTGGACTCCTTCTGGATGTTGTAGTCCGCCAGCGTGTGGCCTTCTTCCAGCTGCTTCCCTGCGAAGATGAGGCGCTGCTGATCCGGCGGCACATCTGCAGTTAATTACAGCAGTCCATCAAGCGGGAGACCAGTAATCAGAGAACCAACCAACACTAATTTAAGATGAATAGCAGTTAGATTTGGTATTCAAATCGGGTTCAAAACTAAAATGCGTCGCTCGCCGGTTGCCGAAGAAAGAAGACGATCCCATCACTTAGGAAACTCATAAACGCAAGCCGATCTAACCCTACTTGCGGGCCTCGTTTCGGATCAAACATGGAATCTATTGATGTGAAGCTAGCTTGACTGCAAAACACGACCAATCGCCCAGATCGCGCGCTCTGCTCTGTTTACAACCTACATGAACAGCGACAGGAAGCAAGTACTACTCGGCAATCTACCAATCGAACACGAACAAGCATCGCCTGGATTTGATGCGCGCATGGGTAAACCGAAAACGAAGAGCAAAACAAGCGCCTCCAAAGGCCGATCGAAACAAACAGACGCAAGGAAAAACGCAGAGAAATGTTTCTAGCTAGCATCTCCCGGGTTCGATTGGAAACAGGCATGGGTAAACAAAAAACCAGGATCGAAACAAGCGCCTCCAATTCCGAGGACCGATCGACACTAGAACATGAGCGCAACAGATGCAAGGACAGGGCTGCCGGGCGGCGAGCAGAAGGAGCAAAGGTTGCTCGGCGAGCGCACACACCGATGCGGCACAGAGATGAGCGGCGGGGAGATGTTTCGCTACCTTCCTTGTCGTGGATCCTGGCCTTGACGCCGGCGATGTCGTGGCCGCCCTCGACCTCGAGCGTGATCGTCTTCCCCGACGGCGTCTTGACGAAGATCTGCATCTTCGCGGGTCGCCGGAGTGCAGTGGCGGTGGCGGTGGCGATGGTGTGAGTTGGTGTGGAGCTGGATGGACCGCGCCGCGGACTTGGCGCACCTTATATAGAGTGGAGCGTGTGAGGGGGAGGGATCGGAGAGGGGCTTGGACTTGAGTTGACGCGTCCGCTACGAAACCCTCGGAGCCCGACGCCGTGGGTGGATGGATAGGCCCGAATGGAGCGTGAGTGTGGAAACGCTAAGCCCTGCAGGGCTCGGCCCGGCCCGGCCCGGGGATTTTGGTAACTGACCGGTGGACCGCTGGTGTCGTGCCGAGAAAGTTCGATGATTTCACTCTCTGGGGAAAAGTGTTTTCTTTATTAATTAACAGCAGCAAGTTCTTTTTTTTCAAGAAAATTTTCGATCTATTCATCTTCAATCATGACAGTACAACGAATACTAGAAATAATAAAAATTACATCCAGATCCATAGACCACCTAGCGACGACTACCAGCACTGAAGCGAGCCGAAGGCACGCCGCCGTCATCGCCCTTTCATCACCGGAGTCGGGCACAACTTGTTGTAGTAGACAGTCGGGAAGTCGTCGTGCTAAGGCCCCGTAGGACCAGCGCACCAGAACAGCAACCGCCGCAGATGAAGAATAACGTAGATCAGAACGATCCAATCCGAAGACACGCGAACGTAGACGAACAATGACGAGATCCGAGCAAATCCACCAAAGATAGATCCACCGGAGACACACCTTCACACGCCCACCAACGGTGCTAGACGCGCCGCCGGAACGGGGACTTGACGGGAAGACCTTTATTCCATCTTCAGGGAGCCGCCGCCGTCTCATCTTCCTAAGCAGAACACAAACCCTAGCAAAACTGAAAGAAACGACTAAAAACGGAGTCCTCCCGCCGGCCCTTGCCGAGATCCACCGCGCCGCCATGGCCCTAGGGCCACCGGAGAGGAGGCGGACCTGCGGCGGCGACGGCGAAAGGCAGAAATCTTAACTTTTTTGTGGAGGAAGGAGGAGACGGCGGCTAGCTTTTTCTTCGAGGGAAGGAAAGAACTTGTAACAGCAGCAAGTTCTTTACAAATGATAGTCCAGATCAGATGCGGGACATCATTAATCCCACACGGGATCAGCACAGTGCCCCGCCCCACCCCTATGAGCGAGAACCTGAGCCACCGTATTACGTAGTAGTACATGATTAGACTCTTTTTTTGCGGGACTACATGACCAGACCGATGAGTGAAAAAAATAGATATAAAATTACTTGCTAACTATTTTTTTAACACGGTACAAATGCAAGCACTCATATATGCACGCATACAATCACTCCTATGAACGCACACACGCACACTCTACCCCTATGAGCACCTCCGAGAGACTGAGCCGACATATCATCTTAACCGCTACAATCAGGAAGCACTGCGTGGGAAGGCGGCCGCAGCGGTTGTGCGGGGGCGCCAGCGAGGGAGGCGGTCCTGAGTGTGATGTGGTCGGCATAGGAGGCCGCGCTAGGTGGGGGTGCCAGCGAGGGAGGACACACTTGGCGGGGGTGCCGGCGAAGAGGGCGGGGGTGCCGGCGAAGAGGGCGGGGGGGGGGGGGGCACGGGGGTGGGGGCGTGATGGCGGCTGGTTTCTGCATGCCGTGGAGGCAGAACTTGCTACCGGGGCGAGGATGGCACAGACCCTAGGGAGGGGACTGCGGGGCGAAGGCAGCGCGTGGCCTGGTGGTGGTGTTGATCAGATCACGCACATCAGACACGTGTTGTTTTTCTTCGGAGGTAGCGATCGTTTGGGTAGTATTGTATGTGCGGGGCAGTCTACCGGCAGAACATTTGATCTCAATCGTTGATCTAATTGGTAGATCATTTTGTACTACGAAACGAGTAAAGAGACTTGCCGGCAAAGAGATTGAACTAGGTATGAAGATACCGACAATTGAATCTTGGGCAAGTAACATATCGCCTGACAAAAGGAATTGCATACGGGATTAACTGAATCCTTGACATCGCGGTTCAACCGATAAAGATCTTCGTTGAATATGTAGGAATCAATATGGGCATTCAGGTCCTTCTATTGATTATTTATTGGGAGGGAGTCTCGGTCATGTCTACATGTCCCCAAACCCTTAGGGTTGCACGCTTAATTATCGGTAACGCTAGGGTAGTAATGAGATATTAATATGGTGAAGTCCGACGGTTGTTCGGAGTACCGGATGGGATCCGAGACATCACGAGGAGCTCCGAAATTGTTCGGAGGTAAAGATTTATATACGGGAAGTCATATTCAGGGTTTCAGAAAATGTTCGGGATTTTCCGGTATTGTGCCGAAAAGGTTATAGAAGGTTCCAGAGTGAAGCCCACCTGCATGGGAGGACCCACATGGACGTGGGTAGTGGGGCAAGGCCCCACACCCCTAGTCTAGGCGCACCAAGATCTCCCCTTAAAAGGAATAAGATCATATCTCGAAGGGATAAGATCAGCATTCCTAGAAAAGGAGATAACGATCGATGGGGAAGGAAAAGAGGGATTTCCTTCCTCCCCCTTGGCCAACGATCCTAGGGGCTTGGAGGGTAAGCCACTAGCTCCCTTCAACCCTATATATAGTGGGGAGGCGCATGGGGTGCTACACCCTTTCACCCTTGCCCATCTCCCACCCTTTACACCTCCTCCACCTCGCGCAGACGCTTAGCAAAGCTCTGCTGTAGTTTCGCTGTTGCCACCACCACCGAGTCATCGTGCTGCACCCTTCCACCCCTGCCCATCTCCATCCTATTACACCTCCTCTACCACCAAGGCGCATGGGGATGCTGATACGTCTCCAATGTATCTATAATTTTTGATTGTTCCATGCTATTATATTATCCATCTTGAATGTTTTATATGCATTTATATGCTATTTATATGATTTTTGGGACTAACCTATTAACCTAGAGCCCAGTGCCAGTTTTTTCCTTGTTTTTGAGTTTGATAAAAAAGGAATATCAAATGGAGTCCAATTGACCTAAAAATTTACGGAGATTATTTTTGGACTAGATGAAGCCCACGGAGCATCTGAGACACAGATATTTGGGAAAGACCCAGAGTATCCATCTAAAATTCAGAAATATGTATGTTTTGGGAGTCTTACTAGCATTTGACCAATGAAAGGTAGAGGATAATAATCTTTCCTAGTGGCTTTGTTTAATTTTCTAAAATCAGTTACCATTCTATAACCTGTGATAACTCTTTGTGGGATAAGTTCATTTTTATCATTAGGAACAATAGTAGTACCTCCCTTCTTAGGGACACAATGAACAGGGCTTACCATCTACTGTTAGCAATAGGATAGATTATACCTGCTTCCAGAAGCTTTAATATTTTTTTTCTTACCACTTGTTTCATCTTAGGATTTAACCGTCGTTATTGATCAGGAAATGGTTTAGCATCAGGTTCCATATTAATTTTATGCTGACATAGAGTGGGACTAATGCCCGTAAGATCATCTAGAGTATATCCAATAGCGGCTCACTACTTCCTTAGAGTTTTCAATAATCTCATTTCTTCATGCTCTGAAAGGTTAGTACTAATAATAACGGGATTTTTTTCCATCAAGATAAGCATGTTTCAATGTATCAGCTAATTGTTGAAGATCAAACACGAGATAACTCTTGGGTGGTAGAGGATCTCCAAGAGTCTCAACAGGAAAATTATGTTCCAAAACAGACATTTGTTTAAAGAATATCTCATCTATTTCATTTCTTTCATTCATATGCATATCATTCTCATGGTCTAGCAAATATTGTTCTAAAGGATCAGTACGAGGTACAACAATAGAAGCAAGACCAATAATTTTATCCTTACTCGCTGATTCTTTATCACGAGGTTGTCTACAAAATTTGGAGAAATTAAACTCATGTGACACATCACCAAAACTTACACTGACAATTTCTTTCTCACAATCTATCTTAGCATTAATGGTGTTCAAGAAAGGTCTACCAAATATAATGGGATAAAAATCATCTTGTGGTGAACCAAGAACTAGAAAATCAGTAGGGTATTTTATTTTTCCATGCAAGACTTCAACATCTCTAATAATCCCAAGTGGTGTGATAGTATCTCTATTAGCAAGCTTAAGGGTCTGTTCTGAAACTCTCCAGCTTCTAAAAACTCTCCAAATTCAGCTTCTGTTTGTAGCTCCTTGCTCCACGCAGCGAATCATGCCCGTTCAGCACCATTGCTGGCTTCACCATCGCTAGCTTGGGCTGAATAGTTGGCTGGCCTGTCTTAGCACCATAATGGGCCGGCTAAAGGCAGCCCAGTTCACGAACGAGCCAGAGAAAACGGTTCGATCGAGAGGGAGGGCTCGATCCTGTGGGCGAGAGTGGTTGTGTCGAGGAGTCAGCGCGAATCGTTTTCTTTGGTGGTGGCAAACTCTGTAAATAGGTGCTACTCAGCTTATGTTAAACGCAGAGCTCGGCTAACCTTGCTTCTCAAAATTGCACGGGAGGGAGGCTGAGCTTCTCGAAGCTAGCTTCTTCCATCGGAATCGTTTGGCTCCGCTCCACTCCAGAATTTTGTGAAGCGTGAAGCGGGAGAAGATCAGAATAGGCCCTAATAGTAACATCAATATCTTCTATCTTAGCAGGTGCAATATCATTCATAATTTCTTGATATAAAGTAAACAGGATTGCACTCACACTAGCACCCAAATCACGTAAGCCATGATAACAATGATCTCCTATTTTAACAGAGACAACAGGCATGCCAACAATAGATCTATGTTTATCTTTTTCATCGGGTTTAGCAATTCTAGTAGCTTCATCATAGTAATAAATAACATGCCCATCAATATTTTCAGACAAGAGATCTTTAACCATAGCAACATTAGGTTCAATTTTAATTTGTTCAGGGGGTGTAGGTGTTCTTGTATAACTCTTACGAACCACAGTTGAAGCTTTAGCATGTTCTTTTATCCTAACGGGAAAAGGTGGTTTCTCAATGTAAGCAGTAGGAATAACAGGATCAACATTATAACTAATAACTTCTTCTTCAGCTTTAGCAGGTTCTACTATTTTTACTCCAATGGGAGGATGATATTTAAGCCACTTCTGCTTAGGGAGATCAACATGAGTACCAAAAGATTCACAAAAAGAAGCAACTATCTCAGAGTCAAGTCCATATTCAGTGCTAAATTCACGAAAAGCATTGGTATCCATGAAAGATTTAACACAATCAAACTCAAGGTTTATACCTGACTCCTTACCTTCTTTAAGCTCCCAATCTTCGGAGTTGTGTTTAATTCTTTCTGAAAGATCCCATCTGAATTCAATAGTCTTCTTCATGAAAGAACTAGTACAAGAAGTATCAAGCATGGATTGATCATTACGAGAAAGCCGAGCATAAAAATTCTGAATAATAATTTTTCTTGAGAGCTCATGATTTGGGCATGAATATAACATTGACTTAAGCCTCCCCCAAGCTTGAGAGATACTTTCTCCTTCACGAAGCCAAAAATTATATATATAATTTTGATCGCGATGAACCAGATGCATAGGATAAAACTTCTGATGAAATTCCAATTTTAGTCGGTTATAATTCCAAGCTCCAATAGCATCACATAGCCTATACCATGTCAATGCCTTTCACTTCAAAGATAAAGGGAAGACCTTCTTCTTAACTTCATCTTTAGGTAAACCTGCAAGCTTAAATAATTCACAAACTTTATCCACATAGATTAGATGCATATCAGGATGTAGTGTTCCATTGATGTCTATTACGTAACCTTCTCCTTGTAGACATTGTTGGGCCTCCAAGTGCAGAGGTTTGTAGGACAGTAGCAAATTTCCCTCAAGTGGATGACCTAAGGTTTATCAATCCGTGGGAGGTGTAGGATGAAGATGGTCTCTCTCAAACAACCCTGCAACCAAATAACAAAGAGTCTCTTGTGTCCCCAACACACCCAATACAATGGTAAATTGTACAGGTGCACTAGTTAGGCGAAGAGATGGTGATACAAGTGCAATATGGATGGTAGATATAGGTTTTTGTAATCCGAAATTATAAAAAGCAGCAAGGTAACTAATAATAAAAGTGAGCACGAACGGTGCAATGCTTAGAAACAAGGCCTAGGGTTCATACTTTCACTAGTGCAAGTTCCCTCAACAATAATAACATAACTGGATCATATAACTATCCCTCAACATGCAACAAAGAGTCACTCCAAAGTCACTAATAGCGGAGAACAAACAAAGAGATTATTGCAGGGTACGAAACCACCTCAAAGTTATACTTTCTGATCGATATATTCAAGAGTCTGTAGTAAAATAACACGAAGCTATTCTTTCCGTTCGATCTATCATAGAGTTCGTACTAGAATAACACCTTAAGACACAAATCAACCAAAACCCTAATGTCACCTAGATACTCCAATGTCACCTCAAGTATCCGTGGGCATGATTATACGATATGCATCACACAATCTCGGATTCAACTATTCAACCAACATAAAGTACTTCAAAGAGTGCCCCAAAGTTTCTACCGGAGAGTCAAGACGAAAATGTGTGCCAACCCCTATGCATAAGTTTACCAGGTCACTGAACCCGCAAGTTGATCACCAAAACATACATCAAGTAGATCACGTGATATCCCATTGTCACCACAGATAAGCACATGCAAGACATACATCAAGTGTTCTCAAATCCTTAAAGACTCAATCCGATAAGATAACTTCAAAGGGAAAACTCAATCCATTACAAGAGAGTAGAGGGGGAGAAACATCATAAGATACAACTATAATGGCAAAGCTCATGATACATCAAGATCGTGCCAAATCAATAACACGAGAGAGAGAGAGAGAGAGATCAAACACATAGCTACTAGTACATACCCTCAACCCCGAGGGTGAACTACTCCCTCCTCGTCATGGAGAGCGCCGGGATGATGAAGATGGCCACCGATGATGGATTCCCACTCCTGCAAGGTGTCGGAACGGACTCTCGAGAGGTTTTTGGTGGCTACAGAGGCTTGCGGCAGCGGAACTCCCGATCTATGGTGCTCCCCGATGTTTTCAGGGTATATGAGTATATATAGGCGAAAGAAGTTGGTCAGGGGAGCCACGAGGGTGGGGGCGCACCCAGGGAGTAGGGCGCGCCCTGGACCCTCGTGGCCACCTTGTTGCTTCCCCGACGTCTACTCCAAGTCTCCCGGATTGCGTTTGTTCCAAAAATAACTCTCCCGAAGGTTTGACTCCGTTTGGACTCCGTTTGACATTCCTTTTATGCAAAACACTAAAATAGGCAAAAAAACAGCTATTTGGACTGGGCCTCCGGTTAATAGGTTAGTCCCAAAAATAATATAAAAGTATATGGTAAAGCCCATTAAACATCCAAAAACGGATAATATAATAGCATGGAACAATAAAAAATTATAGATACGTTGGAGACGTATCAAGCATCCCGAAGCTTAATTCCTGCTCATCCTCAAGTAGGTAAATGATAAAAATAGAATTTTTGATGTGGAATGCTACCTAGCATAATAGTCAATGTAATTTTCTTTATTGTGGCATGAATGTTCAGATCCGAAAGATTCAAGATAAAAGTTTAATATTGACATAAAAATAGTAATACTTCAAGCATAACAAAGTGATCATGTCTTATCAAAATAACATAGCCAAAGAAAGCTTATCCCTACAAAATCATGTAGTTAGGCCATGCTTCATTTTCGTCACACAAAAATGCTCCCATCATGCACAACCCCGGTTTCAGCCAAGCAATTGGTTCATACTTTTTAACGCGCTTCAGCCTTTTCAACCCTCACGCAATACATGAGCGTGAGCCATTGATATAGCACTATGGGTGGAGTAGAGTATGATGATAGGGATTGTGTGAGAAGACAAAAAAGGAGAAAGTCCCACATTGACGCGGCTAATCAACGGGCTATGGAGATGCCCATCAATTGATGTCAATGCGAGGAGTAGGGATTGTCATGCAACGGATGCACTAGAGCTATAAATGTATGAAAGCTCATCAAAAGGAAACTAAGTGGGTGTGCATCCAACTTGCTTGCTCACGAAGACCTAGGGAAATTTGAGGAAGACCATCATTGGAATATACAAGCCAAGTTCTATAATGAAAAATTCCCACTAGTATATAAAAGTGACAACATAGGAGACTCTCTATCATGAAGATCATGGTGCTACTTTAAAGCACAATTGTGGAAAAAGGATAGTAACATTGTCCCTTCTCTCTTTTTCTCTCTCTTTTTTTCTTTTCTTTTCCTTTTTTTATTTGGGCTTCTTTGGCCTTTTTTTATTTGGGCTTCTTTGGCCTCTTTTATTTTTCATCAAGTCTGGAGACTCAACCCAACTTGTGAGGGAATCATTGCTTCCATCATCCTTTCCTCACTGGAACAATGCTCTAATAAGGAAGATCATCACACTTTTATTTACTTACAACTCAAAAATTACAACTCAATACTTAGGATAAAATATGACTCTATGTGAATGCCTCCGACGATGTACCAGGATATGCAATGAATCAAGAGCGACATGTATGAAAAAAATTATAAAGGTGGCTTTGCCACAAATACGATGTCAACTACATGATAAGCAATATGAAAATGGTGGAGCATGTCATAATAAACGGAACGGTGGAAAGTTGCATGACAATATATCTCGGAATGGCTATGGAAATGCCATAATAGGCAGGTATGGTGGTTGTTTTGAGGAATATATAAGGAGGTTTATGTGTGATAGAGCGTATCGTATCACGGGGTATGGATGCACCGGCAAAATTTGCACCAACTCTCAAGGTGAGAAAGGGCAATGCACGGTACCGTAGAGGCTAGCAAATTGCGGAAGGGTAAGAGTGTGTATAATCCATGGACTCACATAGTCATAAAGAACCCATATACTAATTACAAAAGTTTATTAGCCCTCGAAGCAAAGTACTACTACATATGCTCCTAGGGGAAGGGTTGGTAGGAGTTAACCATCGCGCGATCCTGACTTCCACTCATAAGGAAGGCAATCAAAGAACACTCTATGCTTCAAATTTGTCACACAACGTTCACCATACATGCATGCTATGGGACTTGCCAACTTTAACACAAGTATTTCTCAATTTCATAATTACCCAACTAGCATGACTCTAAGATTACCACCTTTATATCTCAAAACAATTATCAAGTATCAAACTTCTCATAGTATTCAATGCACTTTATATGAAAGTTTTTATTATACCCAACTTGGATGCCCATCATATTAGGACTAAATTCACAAGAAAAGCAAATTACCATGATATTTAAGACTGTCAAAATAATATAAGAGAAGCATGAGAGTTCATCTATTTCTTCAATAAAACCACCGATGTGCTCTAAAAGGATATAAGTGAAGCACTAGAGCAAATGACAAACTACTCCAAAAGATATAAGTGAAGATCAATGAGTAGTTGAATAATTATGCAACTATGTGAAGACTCTCTAACATTTAAGAATTTCAGATCTTGGTATATTATTCAAAAATCAAGCAAAACAAAACAAAATGACAATTCAAGGTAGCACACATCATGTGAAGAAGCAAAAACTTAGGTTCAACTGATACTAACCGATAATTGTTGAAGAAGAAAGGCGGGATGCCTACCGGGGCATCCCCAAGCTTGGATGCTTGAGACTTCTTGAAATATTATCATGGGGTGCCTTGGGCATCCCCAAGCTTGAGCTTTTGTGTCTCCTTAATTCCTTTTATATCTCGGTTTCCTAAATGTCGAAAGCTTCATCCACACCAAACTCAACAAGAACTCATGAGATAAGTTAGTATAAAACAATGCACAAACCTTATCATTCTCTACTGTAGCAAATCACAAAAATTATTATTCAACATTGCATACTAAATGTCTCTGCATATTTAATACTCCTATCCTCAAATAGAATCATTAAACAAGCAAACATATGCAAACAATGCAAACATAACAGGAATCTGCCAAAACAGTACAGTCTGTAAAGAATGCAAGATTCATCATACTTCCCTAACTCCAAAAATTATTAGAAAAATACTAAACCGTAGAAAATTTATCAGATCTCAATATGCAAAAAGTTTCAAAATTTTATGATTTTCTGATTTTTCTATGGAATTTTTGCAACAGCGGTAAACTTTGTGTTTTGAAACAGCAACATGTATACTTGCAAAATAAGCATGGTAAAGGCTATCCTTGACATTTTTATTGAAAATATATATGAAAAACATTATTCTAAATAACAGCAAGCAAATACTAACAAAAGAAAATGATGCTCCAAGCAAAACACATATCATGTGGTGAATAAAAATATAGCTCCAAGTAAAGTTACCGATGAACGAAGACGAAAGAGGGGATGCCTTCCGGGGCATCCCCAAGCTTAGGATATTGGTTGTCCTTGAATATTGCCTTGGGGTGCCTTGGGCATCCCCAAGCCTAGGCTCTTGCCACTCCTTATTCCATAGTCCATCGAATCTTTACCCAAAACTTGAAAAGTTCACAACACAAAACTCAATAGAAAACTCGTAAGCTCCGTTAGTATAAGAAAATAAAACCACCACTTAGGTATTGTTGTGAACTCATTCTAAATTCATATTGGTGTAATATCTACTATATTCCAACTTCTCTATGGTTCATACCCTCCGATACTACTCATAGATTCATTAAAATAAGCAAACAACACAATGAAAACAGAAACTGTCAGAAACAGAACAGTCTGTAGTAATCTGTATCATTAGAATACTTCTGTAACTCCAAAAATTCTGAAATACATTGGTGGACCTGAGGAATTTTTCTATTAATCATCTTCAAAAAGAATCAACCTAAAATCACTCTCCAGTAAAAAATGGCATCTAATCTCGTGAGCACAAAAGTTTCTGGTTTTTACAGCAAGATCGCAAAGACTTCACCCAAGTCTTCCCAAAGGTTCTACTTGGCACAAACACTAATTAAAACATAAAACCACATCTAACCAGAGGCTAGATGAATTATTTATTACTAAACAGGAGCAAAAAGCAAAGAACAAAAGTAAAATTGGGTTGCCTCCCAACAAGCGCTAACGTTTAATGCCCCTAGCTAGGCATGATGATTTCAATGATGCTCACATAAAAGATAAGAATTGAAACATAACGGGAGCATCATGAAGAATATGACTAGCACATTTAATTCTAACCCATTTCCTATGCATAGGTATTTTTTGAGCAAACAACTTATGGGAACAATAATCAACTAGCATAGGAAGGCAAAACAAGCATAACTTCAAAACTTTAAGCACATAGAGAGGAAACTTGATATTATTGCAATTCCTACAAGCATATATTCCTCCCGCATAATAATTTTCAGTAGCATCATGAATGAATTCAACAATATAACCATCAAATAAAGCATTCTTTTCATGATCTACAAGCATAGAATTTTTATTACTCTCCACATAAGCAAATTTCTTCTCATGGATAGTAGTGGGAGAAAACTCAACAAAATAACTATCATGTAAAGCATAATCCAATTGAAAATTAAAATCATGATGACAATTTTCATGGTTATCTTTATTCTTTATAGCATACATGTCATCACAATAATCATCATAAATAGGAGGCATGCTTTCATCATAGTAAATTTGCTCATCAAAACTTGGGGGACTAAACATATCATCTTCATCAAGCATAGCATACCCAAGCTTGTGGCTTTGCATATCATTAGCATCATGGGTATTCAAAGAAATCATACTAACAATATTGCAATCATGCTCATCATTCACATATTTTATGCAAAGCATTCTATGTAATTCTTCTTCTAGCACTTGAGCACAATTTTCCTTCCATCATTTTCACGAAAGATATTAAAAAGATGAAGCGTATGAGGCAAACTCAATTCCATTTTTTGTAGTTTTCTTTTATATACTAAACTAGTGATAAAACAAGAAACTAAAAGATTCGATTTCAAGATCTAAAGATATACCTTCAAGCACTCATCTCCCCGGCAACGGCGCCAGAAATTAGCTTAATGTGTACTATGTAACCTTCTCCTTGTAGACGTTGTTGGGCCTCCAAGTGCAAAGGTTTGTAGGACAGTAGCAAATTTCCCTCAAGTGGATGACCTAAGGTTTATCAATCCATGGGAGGTGTAGGATGAAGATGGTCTCTCTCAAACAACCCTGCAACCAAATAACAAAGAGTCTCTTGTGTCCCCAACACACCCAATACAATGGTAAACTGTATAGGTGCACTAGTTCGGCGAAGAGATGGTGATACAAGTGCAATATGGATGATAGATATAGGTTTTTGTAATCCAAAATTTTAAAAATAGCAAGGTAACTAATACTAAAGTGAGCACGAATGGTATTGCAATGCTTAGAAACAAGGCCTAGGGTTCATACTTCCACTAGTGCAAGTTCTCTCAACAATAATAACATAACTGGATCATATAACCATCCCTCAGCATGCAACAAAGAGTCACTCCAAAGTCACTAATAGCGGAGAACAAACGAAGAGATTATTGTAGGGTACTAAACCACCTCAAAGTTATCCTTTTTGATCGATCTATTCAAGAGTCCGTTGTCGGTGTCAAAACCGGCGGATCTCGGGTAGGGGGTCCCGATCTGTGTGTCTTAGGCTGATGGTAACAGGAAGCAAGGGATACAATGTTTACCCAGGTTCGGGCCCTCTCGATGGAGGTAAAACCCTACTTCCTGCTTGATTAATATTGAAGATATGAGTAGTACAAGAGTAGATCTACCACGAGATCATAGAGGCTAAACCCTAAGAGCTAGCCTATGATAGTATGATTGTAATTGTGACCGGCCCTCTAAGGACCATCCTCTCCGGTTTATATAGACCCGGAGAGGGCTAGGGTTTACACGGAGTCGGTTACAAGGAAGGGAATATAATATCCGGATCACCAAGCTTGTCTTCCACGCAAAGGAGAGTCCCATACGGACATGGGCAGAAGTCTTGAGTCTTGTATCTTCACGCTTCAATAGTCCGGACGATGTATACGGTCCGGCTGTCTGGATACCCCCTTATCCAGGACTCCCTCAGTAGCCCCTGAACCAGGCTTCAATGATGATGAGTTCGGCACGCAATCTTGTCTTCGGCATTGCAAGGCGGGTTCCTTCTCCGAATACTCCAAGGTTATTTATTGAACAGGTAGACCGTGTCCGTATCTGCAAAATGATCTTCACATACCACCGTAGAGAGAATGATACTTCAGCTGACAATTCCCAGACGACGTGATATGTTATTACAGCCAGGTCATTATTCAAACGGTTTTTCCCACAACTAGCCACTATGCGTATTGTGGGGCGATTTCCTTGACACGTCTTGTCAAAGCAAAGATCATGTCCCCTTATCACGTGATTCTCATCAATATGGGTGTGGGTAATCCAACCGCACCGCTAATCGCAGCGAGTGGGAGGTGAGCGGGTTCCACCAGGCAAGTGGGGAGGCGCAAAAAGCTTGTACTACCTCTTATAAAGAGATAAAGTCTCTTCCTCTTTACCCACGCCTTCTCCTTCCGCTAACTCATTCCCCTCTGCTCGAGCCCTAACGCCCAAGCCTTCTTCTTTCTCGTCAAAGAGAGGTTTTCCAAAGATGTCCGGATCTAGAGCAGGAGGCAGATGGATGGCCTCTACCGTCCGGTAGAAGGATATCAAGAAGCTCAGGGAAGCCGGGTACCTGGCCAAGAAAATCGGCCACCATCTCCCACCGGCGGGACAGGTCCTCCCTATTCTGGAGCCTCACGAGAGAGTCGTGTTCCTTCCCCATTTTGTCCGCGGGCTCGGGTTTCCCCTCCATCCATTTGTCCATGGGGTCATGTATTATTACGTGATTGACTTTCATGATCTTTCCCCCAACTCCTTCCTCAATATCTCGACGTTCATTGTCGTGTGCGAGGCCTCTCTCCGAATTCCGCCTCACTTCGGCCTATGGATGAAGATTTTCAATGTGAAGCCCAAGGTGGTAAGTGGCGAACATGTCGAGTGTGGTGGTGCCATGGTGAGCAAGATGCCCAAGGTTGTTTGGCCGAAGGGCACCTTCAATGACTCCGTCAAGGAGTGGCAGCAGCAGTGGTTTTATATCACTGAACCACACGGCAAAAAGTGGGCTGCAGCTCCTGAGTTTGGATCCGGAGCTCCACTGTGGCTCACGTCCTGTCCCAAGAAGGGCCCGAACTGGTCCTCGCCTGATGAGCTATCGCTGCTCCAGACACGCGTTCAGAGCGCGGTTGACAAGGACGTCAAACTCGTCGACGTAGTACATGTGATGCTAGTTCGCCTGGTTCTACCTTGTCAGCGCCGAGCCTGCACTTTGTGGGAGTTCGACCCGACCGAGCACCAGACCCTTCAGGAGCTCTATGACTCCTCCCACGAGGATATCTGGAAGGTGCTTTTCAAGTCCGGCAAATCATGGCCGGACTCCGCCGAAGATCGGGGGTATCAATTATCCCATTCTCCAAGCCCAGTAAGCTACAGTCACGTCCCGTCCGTCCATGCTTCAGTTGGTAAGTCATGAAGGAGAAATTCTAATCGTGTTTCATCTTGACCTCAGGGATGGATTAAGAAGGTGGAGCGGATGCATTGTCCGGCCCCACTGCCGGAAGAACCAGCCGGACCTCTTCTAACAAAGATGCTGGTCCCTGCGCCTTACAAGGCGCCAAAGAAGGAGGACTCCAAGAAGGTCAAGAAGGCCCGGAGTGGCCTCCGTCGCCGCGAGACTTCGGACGCCAAATCCGAAGACTCCAGCGACGCTCCTTCTTCTGAAGACAAAGAGGAGGAGGCAGAGGAGGACGAGCCTCACTCTGTAGGTGGGGAGAAGTGCGCGGCTTCCCCGTCCTTGGAGGCCGAATCTCCCAAGAGGGGGAGGGGTTCCCGTCCAGAGGCATCCCCCCGGTTGCCGACAGCGGCACAGAGTGGGATCCCAGAGCCCAGCCCCTGGAAAAATCATAAGTGACCGAATCCCTAATGCACCTTTGTTGGGGAACGTAGCAGAAATTCAAAATTTTCTATGCATCACCAAGATCAATCTATGGAGTAATCTAGCAACGAGGGAAAGGGGAGTGCATCTACATAACCTTTTAGATCGCTAAGCAGAAGCGTTCAAGTGAATGGGGTTGATGGAGTCGTACTCGTCGTGATCCAAATCACCGATGATCCTAGTGCCGAACGGACGGCACCTCCGCGTTCAACACACATGCAGCCCGGTGACGTCTCCCATGCCTTGATCCAGCAAGGAGAGAGGGAGAGGTTGGGGAAGACTCCGTCTAGCAGCAGAACAACGGTGTGGTGGTGGTGGAGGAGCGTGTCACTCTAGAAGGGCTTCGCCAAGCATCGCAAGAGACGAGGAGGGAGAGGGGTAGGGCTGCGCCAAGAGGGAGATCAAATCATTTGTTGGGCAGCCCCCAAACCTCAAGTATATATAGGGGGAGAGGAGGGGCTGCGCCCCCACCTAGGGTTCCCTCCCTAGGGGTGGCAGCAGCCCCCAGATCCCATCTGGGTGGCGGCCAAGGGGTGAGAGAGGGGGGGCGCACCTAGGGTGGGCCTTAGGGCCCATCTGGACCTAGGGTCTGCCCCCTCCCACTCTCCCTGCGCCTTGGGCCTTGGTGGGGGGGGGGCGCACCAGCCCACTTGGAGTTGGTCCCCTCCCACACTTGGCCCATGCAGCCTTCTGGGGCTGGTGGCCCCACCTGGTGGACCCCCGGGACCCTCCCGGTGGTCCCGATACGTTACCGGTAGCACCCGAAACTTTTTCGGTGACCAAAGCAGGACTTCCCATATATAAATCTTTACCTCCAGACCATTCCGGAACTCCTCGTGATGTCCGGGATCTCATCCGAGACTCCAAACAACATTTGGTAACCACGTACATCTATTCCCTATAACCCTAGCATCATCGAACCTTAAGTGTGTAGACCCTACGGGTTCGTGAGACACGCAGACATGACGGAGACAACTCTCCGGCCAATAACTAACAACAGGATCTGGATACCCATGTTGGCTCCCACATGTTCCACGATGATCTCATCGGATGAACCACGATGTCAAGGATTCAATCAATCCCGTATTCAGTTCCCTTTGTCTACCGGTATAGTACTTGCCCGAGATTCGATCGTCGTTATCCCGATACCTTGTTCAATCTCGTTACCGGCAAGTCTCTTTACTCGTTCCATAACACATCATCCCGTGATCAACTCCTTGGTCACATTGTGCACATTATGATGATGTCCTACCGAGTGGGCCCAGAGATACCTCTCCGTCACACGGAGTGACAAATCCTAGTCTCGATTCGTGCCAACCCAACAGGCACCTTCGGAGATACCTGTAGTGCACCTTTACAGCCACCCAGTTACGTTGTGACGTTTGATGCACCCAAAGCATTCCTACGGTATCCGGGAGTTGCACAACCTCATGGTCTAAGGAAATGATACTTGACATTAGAAAAGCTTTAGCATACGAACTACACGATCTTTGTGCTAGGCTTAGGATTGGGTCTTGTCCATCACATCATTCTCCTAATGATGTGATCCCGTTATCAACTACATCCAATGTCCATGGTCAGGAAACCGTAACCATCTATTGATCAACGAGCTAGTCAACTAGAGGCTTACTAGGGACATGGTGTTGTCTATGTGCCCACACATGTATCTGAGTTTCCTATCAATACAATTATAGCATGGATAATAAACTATTGTCATGAACAAGGAAATATAATAATAATAACTAATTTATTATTGCCTCTAGAGCATATTTCCAACAGC
Source organism: Triticum aestivum (assembly GCF_018294505.1). Classification (NCBI taxonomy): domain Eukaryota; kingdom Viridiplantae; phylum Streptophyta; class Magnoliopsida; order Poales; family Poaceae; genus Triticum; species Triticum aestivum. The sequence goes on along the minus strand of NC_057807.1, from coordinate 342,478,706 downwards.
CTATGCATTCAGGGTCGTCTGAGTATAGTAGTTTTAATTGTCGTCATATCGCGTACAGCCCGGCAAGACCTCCTGTCGGACAGTCATCATCGAAGGATTTGTTGAGTTCAGATGCTGTGGCGAGCGAGACGCCTCCGGAGGCTCTTTTTCTGGAGTCCAGGTGTGACACCGAGGTGTCGTCTCGAGGAGACCCCGAGCCGGATAAGGTCCGGGAGACTTCTATGGCTCCAGGATCGGGCGAGCGGCCACCCTTCAAGGGGGGAGTTTTGCCTACTCCGTCGGCGACCTCTGTCTATGCAGAGCTGTCAGGCGGTCTATCGACAGCGTTGAAGAATGCGTCTATCATTGATGAATGTCAGACCCTCATGGGTGCGGTGGTTGGAAAGATTCAGTCTGCCGAAAGCGGGCTGAATGAGTCCTGCCTTGGCCTTATAAAGGCTTTTGAGGTATGGTTTCTAAGGAAACTTTGAGGAACATCATAATATGCGTAGTAGCCCCTGATACACTGTTCGGCGAAAGAGAGCCGGGCAGGGGATCAAACCCTCTGTTGTAATGGGAACCTTTGTTTAATGGTGTATACCGTGTGTTTGAAAACAGGCGTCTGCGGAGAGGACGGCCGCTCATGCGGCGGAAGTGTCTAAACTGAAGCAGAGCCTGGAACGGGCCGAAGAAGAACTCGGCCGTGTGAAGAAGCAATTAGAGGAGAAGCAAGGTATGTTTAAACATTGTCTTGCATTGGACACAAACGAATAAGTGTGCCTATAGAAAAGTAATTTATGTTATACGCCCTAGGAGCGAGTGCCGAATATGAGGCACTAAAGAAGGCAGCGGCTGACGCCTATGAGAAGGCTGCCGCCGAACAGGCGCTTCGTGAAGAACACGAGGCCAAGGTCATCGCAGCTGAGCAAAAGCTCCAGGAAGCTGTGACGAAAAGCGAGAGCTTGGAGCAGAGTCTAGTAGGGAAAGAATCTGAACTTGCCCAAGCCCTCCAAGCCGCGGAAGATGCTCGGGAAGAAGCCCGAGGTGCTGTACGGGACATTTAGGAGGCCCGGAAGGTTGCGGCTGGTAAGGCCATTTGTATCTATGGCCATTATTACATGATAATGGGGGGAATTCTAAGCGGCAAGCTGAATTCTTGATTTTACAGGGGCGTTTGCAGATCTACCTCGCAACATATCAGATGCTGCCCAATTTTACCGGACCGAGGAAAGGGAATCTGCTGGGAGGAACTTCTGGTCGCAGTATTTGGCGCCGAACTACCCGGTGCCTTTTATCAAGCAGTTGAAGCAGCTGGTCGAACTGCACCAGGCGGCCGAACTAGCCATGAAGGACTTGGTTATCCGGCTGTGGCCTGCAGAGCCAATTCCCAGCAGTTACTTTGAACTCATGAAGCGGATTGCGGGCGCCTGTCCTCGTCTTGATTCAATCAAGTGATCAGTCTGTATAGAAGGTGCGCGCATGGCGCTTGCCCATGCAAAAGTGCATTGGCGTAAGCTTGATGCGGAGAAGCTGATAACTGAGGGGCAACCGGAGGGTAAGGAGCATCGCAAGACCGAACTGTACTATGAAGGTGTACTAAAGGGGGCCCGCCTGGCGGCCGATAAGTGCACGAAAGACATTATATTTCCCTGAGGGCATTCTTGCCAATATTTGTAATATGGGATGAAGGCACGCTTATTATGTATTGCCTATTTTGTGTGAACATATGTTCTTCCCGTACGGCTGTTTATTGTATGTAAATTTTGAGGGTTGGCCAGTCGTCGGCTTCAGCCCCCACGTGAGAAGTACGGGGGTGTTTGGGGTATTTCTGAACACTCTTTATCCCATTGCTGGGTCCTTTTAAGGTGGTGTTTCTCACCATGAACTAGGCCATCGGACTATATATGGCTTTACTACCCTCACTTAGCCATAGGAATTCGAGTATGGTCGGCGCAGCCCCTAGTATTTGGAAGGCCGAACTAGGGGCTCTATTGGCGCCTGATCGGAAGACCGATCCATCGCAATCTGCATTTTATAGTGGCGTTATGCGGAATAAATCTTTAAGGATTTTACAACCTCTCGAACAGCTGGCCAGCTCTCGCTGCATCATGACAGTCGGTTTTCAGCTTTCTCTACTGAGGTGCTCGTCCGGCAGAACCGGGACACAATCGCAGTAGTTCTCCCAGTGCTACCTTAGCCGACGGAACGGAACATAAGGTACCAAAACATGGGAGCCGGGCAAACCCAACCAATGACCCAAGACATGATTCGGAGCTGATGCATATAGTGCTATAAGTTCGGGGTGCCGAGCGACCGAAAAGGTGGTCGGACTTTAGTGCCATACTGTGAGGCCCCTGGCATAGCCGGGCGTAACACGAAGTGTGGTTGCCGGTTAGAGGCGTCAATGATAGACGACAGCCGGTACATGTTATTTAAGTCTACGCATTGCAGTAGGATGATATGTCTATGCATGTGAGTGTGATTTATGATGATAAAAAGGGGATGGTTTTTGGCGGAACCTGTGATGGCCGGACTGGAAGGGGCTGTGAATGGATCGAAAGTGAATCCGAACCGCCTTCTGCCTGTATGGTCCTTTCCTTATGTGTCCGGGCCGATTCCACGCCGCCAATCCTATTCTGCATAAAAGTTAGTTTGTGAAGGTAAATGTTCGGAGGCAGCCGGGCGTCCTCCCATGGTTGGTCTAAAGGTTCCTGATCGGACCTTGGTGACCCTAGCCGCTATACCGGAAAGTAGCCCGGACTCCTCCGTGGGTGTCCGGATAGATGGTTGTCCTATCAAAATATTGATAGGCATGCATGACTTGCTACTTCCGGAGGCTGTATGATTTCCGCTCTAAGGGTGGGGTTTCGGCCTTGTATGTAGGTGTGAGTATATCACTGGCGTTGGCCTAATGGTTTACCACGTGGAATCTAGTCAACGTAGTTCATCCCGTTAACATACGGTGGGTTACCGTGTGAAGGGAGCGCGCCGATGGCGTGGTATTTTTTTGGTTCTGTGAGAACAACTGTTAGAGCGGTGGGCCAATGAACTTGGCCTTTGCGCCGGACACCTTATAGAAGGTGTTTATTTGCAGGTTTATACCTGTGGGGGCTTTATATATTATGGAGCCCCTAAACTACTAGGTCTAGGGGTACGACAATTAAGTTGCCGTGCTTTGTATGATAGGGGATGATCGACCGTACTGTTGTGCTCCGGGGGGGGGGCTTTGAATAGATGCCTCCCCTCATTGTTTCCGGTGCGCGACCAGTCGCTTTGTTTTGGAGATCCGGCATTCTCTATTGGTATGTTTTGCCGTCCTTCTTGGAGTATCGTGAATTTCACACGGTTGATCGAGTTTGTGGCTCCAGCCGAATTGGCTTGAGCTGTTCTTTGTCCGTTGACCGGACTGGGAGTTGCTGAACTTGGTACCAGCTTCCCTGACTTGACGTTTATGGCCGTTGCGCCGAGGCTTGAGGATGCCTCTTCATGTATCCTTTTTGCTGTCTTGGACTGTGGTGGTGTGCGGACGTTGGGTTGTGTGCCTTTGGATCGCCTGCTTAGGTTGAGGTAGCCTGTTGTGCCGTGTATACCCCTTGTTAGGGTGGTCGAGTCCGTACTCTTCGGTGGCCAGGATCTTGGTCCACCTATCCATTAGCAAATCCTGGTTAATTTCAAGCTGATCTTGCTTCCTTTGCAGGCTCCTTGCCGTGGCCATGAGTCGTCGCTTGAAGCGAATTTGTTCCACTGGATCTTCAGGCACGCTGAATTCGTCATTGCCGAGGCTTACCTCGTCTTCGGGGGAGGGTGTGTAGTTGTCCCTCTCCAAGTATCCCACTGTGGCCTGTCCAGCCTGCTTAAAGGTAGGCTGATCGAGGCTGTATTCCTCTTCGGCACCATTCGGATTGTTTTCATCTCTGGGGCCGACATTGATGTGGCGGGGCTTGGAGTGGCGCCGAAGACACCCGTACTTTGCTTTTCGCTCTGAGGGGTTGTCCTCCGTTGCCTCGTCGCCATTGGTTTCCTTCGGAGTATCCACCGTATATATATTATATAAAGAGGTGGCTGTTCACCGCCCTATGAGCGATGGCTCCTGTAATTCTTCTGCATCGTCGTCCATACCGTCGATGTCTTCGTGGTCGAAGTTAAGTACGTCGGTCAAATCATCGATCGTGGCAATCAAGTGGGTGGTGGGTGGGCAGCGAATTCCTTCGTCGCCTGCTTCCCACTCAAGCCGGACATGGTTCGGCCCAGAGTCTCCTGATAGAGAGAGAGACTTTAATGAGTTCAGCATGTCGCCAAAGGGCGAGTGTTGAAAGATGTCCACAGCGGTAAACTCCATCACTGGAGCCCAACCTGGCTCGGCTGGCTCGGGTGTGCGGACCGGAACCAACGACCGGACACGAGTCCGGGGGTCCGGGGTTACAGGTCTCCACAGAGGTGAGACATGTGTTCGGCTCCAACGCTGATGAGGATGCGGCCTGCGGGGCGGGGTCTACCCCTCCGTCCTTGGGTAACGCAACTTGTTCCAGATTTAGACCCGGGGCTATTGCAGCGATGATGTTCCGAGCATTGTCCGATAGCAGGTCTAGGCTGTGCCCGTCGTGACTGTCTGGCGCTCCCGGCACAGGGCCGAATCCGTCGAAGATCAAGTCTCCGCGAATATCCGTCGTGTAGTTCAAGTTTCCAAACCTGATCTGGTGGCCAGGGGCGTAGCTGTCGATCTGCTCCAGATGGCCAAGCGAATTGGCCCACATTGTGAAGCCGCCGAACACAAAGATCTGTCCGGGGAGAAAAGTCTCACCCTGGACCGTGTTGTTGACGATTGAAGACGCCATCAAGCCTTGAAGCGACGGCATAGAGGAACTCTCAATGAAAGCACCAATGTCGATGTCAAAACCGGTGAATCTCGGGTAGGGGGTCCCGATCTGTGCGTGATGATGGTAATAGGAAGCAAGGGACACAATGTTTACCCAGGTTTGGGCCCTCTCGATGAAGGTAAAACCCTACTTCCTGCTTGATTAATATTGAATATATGAGTAGTACAAGAGTAGATCTACCATGAGATCGTAGAGGCTAAACCCTAAGAGCTAGCCTATGATGGTATGATTGTAATTATGATCGGCCCTCTAAGGACCATCCTCTCCGGTTTATATAGACACCGGAGAGGGCTAGGGTTTACACGGAGTCGGTTACAAGGAAGGAAATATAATATCCGGATCGCCAAGCTTGTCTTCCACGCAAAGGAGAGTCTGATCCGGACACGGGCCGAAGTCTGGAGTCTTGCATCTTCACGCTTCAATAGTCCGGACGATGTATACGGTCCGGCTGTCCGGATACCCCCTTCTCCAGGACTCCCGCATCCGTAGTAAAATAACATGAAGCTATTCTTTCCGTTCGATCTACCATAGAGTTTGTACTAGAATAACACCTTAAGACACAAATCAACCAAAACCCTAATGTCACCTAGATACTCCAATGCCACCTCAAGTATCCGTGGGCATGATTATACGATATGCATCACACAATCTCAGATTCATCTATTCAACCAACACAAAGTACTTCAAAGAGTGCCCCAAAGTTTCTACCAGAGAGTCAAGATGAAAACTTGTGCCAACCCTTATGCATAAGTTCACTAGGTCACTGAACCTGCAAGTTGATCACCAAAACATACATCAAGTAGATCACGTGATATCCCATTGTCACCACAGATAAGCACATGCAAGACATACATCAAGTGTTCTCAAATCCTTAAAGACTCAATCCGATAAGATAACTTCAAAGGGAAAACTCAATCCATTACAAGAGAGTAGTGGGGGAGAAACGTCATAAGATCCAACTATAATAGCAAAGCTCGCAATACATCAAGATCGTGTGTGACGCCCCCGATTCAATCTTACACTAATCATACACGCAAATGTGTACGATCAAGATGAGGGACTCACGGGAAGATATCACGACATAACTCTAGACACAAATTAAAATAATACAAGCTTTATATTACAAGCCAGGGGCCTTGAGGGCTCGAATACAAGCTCGATACACAAGAGTCAGTGAAAGCAACAATATCTGAGAACAGACATAAGTTAGACAAGAATGCCTTAAGAAGGCAAGCACAAAAGAAGCAACGATCGAAGAGGCAAGGCCTCCTGCCTGGGACATCGGTGGTCTCCAAGTAGCAGTATCCGTCGGCAGTGGCATCTGGCTCCAGGGATCCACCATCTGGTTGCATCAACCGGAAAGAAGAAAGAAGGGGGGAAAGGGGGTAGCAAAGCAACCATGAGTACTCATCCAAAGTACTCGCAAGCATCAAACCTATACTAAGTATGCATTGGTATCAAATGGAAGGGCTGTATCTGTGGACTGAACTGCAGATTGCCAGAATTGAGGGGAAGGCCTAGCCTATCAAAGACTAGCATCTTCAAGAAGCTCCAAGCATCTTGCAGCATGTGGAAGAGTAAAGAATAGCAGTTTATAATTATCAAACATGTTGTAACATTAATGCCCAGATACCCCTCCTCGACTCCCTACGAGAAAGCAATCTCGGAGCCACATATCCATCACATATCTCAAGTATCCATTTCTAGTTATATAAGATCCGGATACAAGTCTCAACATGCATTACCGTGGACACGGTATTCGAATATATATCTTCCCTGCAGGGGTGCACCACGTTACCCAACACGCTCGATCACTCTGGCCGGACACACCTTTCTGGGGTCAATGCCCGGCCTCGGAAGATCAACACGTCGCAGCCCTACCTAGGCTCAGCGGAGAGGTCCTTGCCGGTCTACATCCTAAGCGCTCCAGGGTCTTGGGCCCATCACCCGTAGCACTCCAAGTCGTTGCGCGCAGGGTGAATACCAGCATAGCCTTGGATGGCCAGCACGATCCGACAGTGCCGCACTGCTGAACTGCACGTCTGGCAAAGCTTCGGCTGATACTGCGATGTCAAGGCCCATAACTATTCTCGCGTGGTGGTTAGTGTGTAAAGGCCAGCGGCCACTCAGAACAAATACCCAAACCTGTTAGTGCATTGGGGGCTCGCGGAGACGAGCAGAGACTCACGATAATGTGACCTTGTCGTCCCGTCTCGTGGACTTACGGCAAGGGCCCAGACTGCCCGACCGTGCCACATGGAAAACTCGCGGGTGCTCTACGGGCCCGCCCGACTTTCACATCAACTCGCGGGTACCCCTCAAGGTCGACCCGACTTCAACAATGGTCTCAAGTAAAGTCAAGGTAACCGTGTGTCCAAACATCAAGGGGAAAACCCGAGGAATCACCCCCGGTGGATTCCACTCGATGTAATCATGAAGGTGAACGTAAGAGGAACCACCCTCGTGGTTCACACTTGAGGTGTTGCACGACTGAGCCGTATCAGGAATGGTAAAGGAGGAACCACCCTCGATGACCACGACTGAATAGCTACACTACAGAGATCTCATCAGGAGTGATGTATGAGGTTCCACCCTCGGCACTCGATGGTAACTCTACAGAGTCGGGCATCAAAACGGGCGTGATATGATGTGAGGTGTCGGGCTCTGGTCATCGATCACATTGATCGAGTCGTCGAAGATGAAGCAGGGGTAACAAGGACTAAGTGGGGGTCACTGATGGATCACTAACCAACCTATACTAAGCAGTTTAGGATAAGCAGTTAAGTAACAATAAGCAGGTTACAAAAGCAGGTTATGCATCAGAATAGGAGCAATCAATTACAGTAGCAAAATCTAATGCAAGCATGAGAGAATGGAATGGACGATATCGGGGTGATCAAAGGGGGGGCTTGCCTGGAAGCTCCGATGAAAGGGAAGAAGGGTCGTCGTCGACGTAGTCGATCACAGCGGCAACATCAGTCTCGGGGTCTACCGGAGAGAAGAGGGGGAAGAAACAGTAAATACATAGCAAGCAAGAGCATAACAGGATAACAAGCAGAGCTAAATGCGTTCTAACGCGGTACTACGCGATACCGGCAAAGGGGAAAACATCCGAGAATGCTTTCCCGAAGTTTGGCATTTTCAGACAGACGAAACAGAGCAGGAAAGTTCCATGTTCGCTATGATAGGGGCATGTGACATATGAACGGACCGCGTATTCGGATTCTTCTCGTCGTTCTGAGCAACTTTCATGTATAAAACTTTTCCATCCAAGCTATGGAATAATTTCTATGATTTTTCAAAGATTTAAACATTATTCTAAAACTATTTTAATTCGAAAAAAGCTAAATTGCTAGACGCACCCAGCACAGGGTACACATAAGTGTATCCAGTGGCTGGTGGGCCAGGGGGTTCCAGTTGACCAGTCAATATTTGACTGGTCAACGGGGGGCCTGTCATTCACTCATCTAACTAACTACTGTTTTTAAACTAACTAATCTACTTCAGTAGGTTAATTAAGAATAATTAATTAAGTTAATTAACCGTTTAACTAATTAATTGATTATTTTTATTAACATATATATTTTGCATATTTTTAAGTAAACAGGGGTGTGGGGCCCCATTGGCAGTGGCCCCGGGGCTAAGCGGGCGACGGGCGAGCGGGTTAACGGGCCAGCACCCGTGCGAGTGCACGGGGCATCAGGGGCGCCGGCGAGGCCACGACGCCGGTCGGGGAGGGGCGTGGCCAGGCCGGGAAGGCGACGGCCAGAGTGGGGTGGGGAGCTGCGGGATGAGGCCGCGACGGGGGTAGGGCGACAGGGGCGCGCATGGAGCAGCAAGGCGAGCGGCGGGAGCGAAGCAGCAAGAGGCGGCCGAGGGCGCGACCACTGGCGCAAGGAGTTAGCGCGGGAGAAGGAGGCGCATGGGCACGGGCGGCCTCCGACGGGTGCAAGAGGACAACGCAAGGAGGTTGCGGGGATTGGCCGGCGCATCAGCGCGGCGTACGGCGAGGCGAGGCGAGGCAGAGGCGGCAGAGGGCGATATGGGCCAGGGAGGACAAGGGGAGCTACTCACCCCCGTTGCAGGGGATCAGGGCGGCGAAGTTCGACGACGACCGTCGATGGAGAGGCAGTGGAGCGGCATCGGCGTGGTGGTGAAGCACGGCGACGACGGGAGGTGCAGGGAGGCACTGGATTGAGCCCCTCCCCGACCCAGACGAATGGGAGGGGTCCGGGGAGGAGGACGAGGCGTCCAGCAAGGGGGAAGGCGACCCGAGGCGGCACTGGGCGCCGACATCGAGGCGGTTCCGTCGAGCAGCGTCCGACAGCGAGGTCGGGGCGTTTGCCCTGATCTAGATTGATGGGGGAGCAGAGGGGGGCGAGGGAAGTGTGGGGGAGTGGGGATCGGGCTAGGGTTCCGTTGGGGATTGGGGGGTTAAGGTGGGAGCAAGGTGGGCCGGTCGGGGTGGGCTGGCCGACTGGGCCGGCCAGTTGGCTAGCTGGGCCGATTGGTCCAGCATGGGGGAGGGTGTTTCTTTTCCTTTTTTTGTATTTAGTTTTTATCTTTTGTTTATTTTCTTTGAGCCACTAAAAGTGTTTTGTTTAATACAAAACTTGGCACAAAATAACAAGGCAATAACATGGATTGGTACAAAAAGTTTCAAAGCATTTGGGAGTGTTCAACTATTTTTAGAAAATGAAAAGCTCAAATAATTGGCTGTTGGTCCACTAAATAAAATTTCCAGGCGCACTGTGGGAATCTAAAAGAGGTTGTTTCCAACATGACAATGATCAGGTGAATTTATATAATATTGTGAACATTTTAGTTTTGACATCTGAAAACTTTTATTTTCTACTTTATTTTAGATTTGAATTTGAACCGGTTTCGAACCAACGCGAGTTTAAGAATAGTAATCATGGTGACATGACACCATTAGAAGGGGATTACTGTTGCTTAATTATCTGGGTGTTACAATTCTCCTCCACTACAAGAAATCTCGTCCCAAGATTTAAGGGGTGGAATAAAGGGGAAGCTATAAGGACGGATGTCTGAAAGGATCGGCATCCGGTAGTTATCTCAAGGAAGGAGATTTTAGAAGCACTAGGAAATGTATCGAGAGTGCCATAAGGGGTTCAACAAGTTTCAACTAGGTAAGCATCCAGCTGATGCCTAAAACAGGTGATGAAGGGGGTTCAGACCAATGAAGAATAATGTTGCCTTTGCTACTGGAATGAAACATGGTGAGGAAGTTAGCTCGTGAATTACATACGAAGCCAAGTGCAATGAATATCTCAAAATCAAGGTTGTACAGGAGAGTCAAGTTTCGATCTTGTGGAACTGTGGGTTATGGGCCCACTATGTGGGTTAAAAAGACAAGATGGCGCTAACTTTTGCATGGCCATGATAACAAGACAGGTCAGAGAATATCTTGTCAGTTATGTCGGCAACAACGTCGGTACCAAGGGTGAGGGGCGAAGAGAACCATTTTCCTGCTCGTTGAATGAGGCGGACCAATAGGCAAAGTTCTCGTCCATCGGTGGCTATCGGAATGTCATCAACAATAGCAATGAAGTATTACTGACAGAGTTTGTACACCGAGGTGTTTACATACACTACAAAAAAAGTACACATCTGTGACATTTTGGGCCGAACGAAATTTTTTTCTGTCATACATATGACACTTCTATGACGATAATTGTGACAAACCCGGTCATCATAGATGTGGTGGGCTCCTACTTCTATGACAAAAAATCATGACAGAAAATGGGCTTTTCGTCCTGGGCGGGCCGGAGACGCAGCTGCATGACATTCTTTGGGCCGTCCATGACGGAAAAAACCGTGGTAGAAGCAAGGGCGAGGAAAATTTCGGGGAGTTCCCGGTTACGGTGGGTGGTCAGGGGCCGAACGATGCGCGTTTCTCTCGTACACGTACGCGCGTGTGTGCAAGGCGTTGGCTCTAACTGAACCCGAGCGATGCGTTGGGCTCTAACTGAACCCGAGCGATTGCACTGCAGGCTACGCGTTACTGAACCCGAGCGATCGATTCCTTCACTACTGCTGCTAACTGAAGCCGATCGATGCTGCCTCTCTGGATGAA